>NW_022194808.1:0-112620 GCF_900067095.1 Fusarium proliferatum ET1 | reverse complement strand
TTGACCCAGCGGAGAAAGGCCTTGGCTGTCTTCTCCTTTGATGCTGTCTGCAGTGGTGGCATCTCTTCTTGTTGGAAGCGTTTCTGGAGGAGCTTAGGACGCCTGCACGAGACAAGAAGCTCATCTGTGCGTCGGAGTCGTGTTCTAAAGCTATTTTCTGCCTGTTGATACCTTCGCTTTATGAGATCGTGGTAGGTAGGTTGACGGGTTGGCAACGTTCTCCGCACAAGAGGATGAGCGTCGTCAAGTGATTTGAGCCGCGCGGAGAATCTCCATCGCCGTTTTTCCAAGAGTTGATCAACTGGCGGTATGCCGCTCTCGTGGTGGAGGATGGTGATGGGCGTCGTTTTCCAGATGGGCAGTATGGCTCTCATGGACTGGTGTAAGGCCTTGTTCATTCTTTGTATGAGATGTTGATTGCTCGATGGCGTGTCTCTATTAGGCTGACTCCATCGCGGTCTGGTGGTGCCCGGGTACCAGGCTTCAGATCCATGCAATAGTACCGGCTCGACACAAGCCATGACGGCACTTCGCACGGCGCTTGGGAGAGGGCCGTGTATCGTGTTGGCGAGACCCCGTAGATGATAGGCGACGGCATGCGCCTTGGCCGCCCACTTTTCGACGTGAACGCGGAACGATAGCCTGCTGTCAAGCCAGATGCCGAGCCAGCGTATGGCTGGCTCGGGGTGCTTCTCGACATCGCCGTGGCGTATAGCCGGCGTGGTCCTGAGTTTGCTGCGAGAGAAGTGCATGACTTCGGTCTTTTTCGGGTCAAACGAAACGCCATTTGCTGCACCCCATCGAACCATCTCGCCGATGGAGCTGGAGGCCGTTGCAGTGGTTTCATCTATTGTGTCGCCTATAGAAAGGATAGCCGTGTCGTCTGCGTAGCCGAAGCGGCCCTGAGGGTTGCCTAGTCGGTGGATTGGCTCAGTGTAGAGCAGGAAGAGGATGGGCGATACTGGTGAGCCTTGAGGCAGTCCACACTGGAGAGGAGCGAAGGGCGTGAGGGTGTCTTGATACCTCACGCGGGCTGAACGATCCTTCATGAAGGACTCAGCCCATCTGACGAGATGGTCGGGCCAGCCCTGTTCACGGAGACGCAAGACTAGTCTCTTGCGCATGACGGTGTCGAAGGCACCTTGGATATCCATCGTGACCAGGGTGGCCACCTTCTTGCGTGCAAATGCTTCTTCGATATCGTGGATCAAGGCGGTCACCAGGTCTGTTGCCGACCTTTTGGGGAGAGCGCCCGCCTGTTGTGGATGAAGGACGCCATAGTGAACAGCTGCCCACGCCAAGCGGCGAGCGATCAATCTTTCCAGCCCCTTTCCGAGACAGGAGAGCAAGGAGATGGGTCGCCATGCCCCTGGCTTTGTGAGGTCTCGTCGTCCCGGCTTCGCGATCATGACCACCTCCGCCTGCTTGAATGGTTCCGGGTGATGACCCAAGGAGAGGCACCTTTCGAACAAACGACGGATATGCGTCCCGACGATGTGCCACACGGCTTTGAGAAGATTGACGGTGATGCTATCCGCCCCAGGGGAAGTATTGCCTGTATGGATAGTCGCATGCTGTGCCTCGTCTAGGGAGACTTCGGGTGAGAATGTGATCGATCGAGGAGGAGAGACTGGTGTCCAGGGGTCTCCAATATCGTCATCAGAAGTTCGGCGTTCCAGTAACGCTCCCCGAAGTGCGCTCGCCTTGTCCATCTGAGTTTCGTATACAGCGTCGTCGACCTGCAGGGGAGGCGGCTGGAAGGGCCCCGGAGATTTCAGCCACCGGACGGTCTTGAAGACAGCACTGCTGCTGGAGAAGCTATCGATGAGTTCCCGCCAGTACTTTCGTTTTGCTCGGCGGACCACGCGATGAAAGTCTCTCTTGGCGATCTGAACATCCTGATTGAAGCTGAGGGGGTGCCTCCTTCTGATGGCCCGGAATGCAGCCGCGGCACAGGCGCACTCTTCTGTCCACCATGGAGCTGGGCAGCCACCTTTCCGTGAGGGCCGACCCACTGCCTTCGCTGCTGATGTTAGCAGATTTACAAGTGAAGACGCAAGATTGTCCAGCTCCGCGGGCGTTGAATCTCTGAGGGGGATCTCTGTGGCTCCAAGCTCTACGATCTCGACGAATCGTTTAAGCTCATCTTCTGTCGTCACTCGAATCTTGCCCGGCTGTAGTGGAGCGGGCTTTATGTTGGGGAGAGTCAAGCTGAGGGTGAAGTGGTCGGAGCTAGTGGCGAGATGGTCCTCAACAGTGGCTTCAGCAAGTGGGATGTTGGCAAAAGCGAGATCGATTGTGTTGCCGTGTGGGTTTGTTGGGATATCTAACGTGTTAAGCAGGTCGATGTCATTCTCTGATGCCCAACCGGCAATCTCTTGGCCGCGGTCCGTAGTCTGCCCTGTCTGCCAGCTTCGATGTCTAGCATTGAAATCGCCAGCGACGAGGCAGCGTTCCGGGACAGGCCATCGAAGCAGCGTGTCAAGGGCATCCCTTTCGTCGTTCTGGCGGTAGAAGTTGACTACAGTCACGCCATTGATTGTGATCCAGAGAATATCGCGAGTCTGGAACGGTCGTATCTGGTCAGCGAGAAGCCTTGGGTCTCGTCGGACATATGTCATCACTCTAGGTCGAGTATCGTTACTGTCCCAGGACTCTACTGGCGTGAACGTGTCGTAAGCAGGATGGGTCTTCGTCAGGCAGCGCGTTTTCGTATGGGCTGTCCACGGCTCCTGCAGGAGCACGATGTCATATCGTTCCGAGTCAGCCAGTGCCAGAGCGCAGTCGTGAGCCGGAGGGATCTTGCCGACATTGGCCTGGAAGACCTTGAGCGGCTTCCTGTCGTTCTTTCGTGTCTGCGAATATCTATTCCTGGTCATGAGGACGAGTAATGAGTACAATTCGACGCTTTCGTGGCGAGCCTGGTCTAGGATGCTCGGGCTCCTCCATTTCATAACCCGCCCTGGGGGCGGTGGCCACCATGATGCACGAAGGTGCTCGTGACGCGGCCGGGCTCGAGTCTCGAGCGTCTGGACGTTCGTCTGCTGGGGTATCGTCCCTCAGCAGCTCGGTCGTGTCTTGTCGGATTTCTATGTGGGATTCTGGTTGTGAATCCAAGTGACGTTGTCGGTACGTCTCAGCGCCCACTATTCTGATGTGTTCCCGTTGTTCTTTGCTGAGCCGGCGGAGGACGCCACGCACTTTCTTCGGCCGGGTGACACGTACAGGCGCTCGTGGCTAAGCAATTGACGCACTGCTCCCATGCAGCGCAGTCGTCTCCAGAGTGGCCAGTCTTGCCACAGCGTTGGCAGACTGGCTGTCTATGGCACTTGCGGGTAAAGTGGTAGCCCCAGCACGTTTCGCACTGCTTGGGGTACGTCGCTTTTGTCTACGAGTCTGGCCGCCCGGCTCCCGAAGAGGGACCAGAACCTCTTCTTGGTGGGCTTCAGGAAGGAGACAAGGAGAGCCTTGGTCAAAGGGTTATCCGAGAATTGTCTTCCAGGACGTATATCAACGGGCTTGAGCCCTGTCTGGATTTCTATCTCATCACTGACAACGCTGTCACTATCCACCTCGTTGCCGCGAAAGTCGGTCAGTCTTCTGGGAAAGTTGAGACCACGTAAGTATGCCATTCCTTGTTTTTTTCTACCGCCGTAGCTCCCAGCTCAGCCGCCCACTCGGCCTGCTTCTCTACGAGAAAATCGCGTGTTTCATGGTCGGCCAGTAAGGACTGCCAATCCCGACCTGACCGAAACTGGTGACCTTCCGAGACGGTGCCGAGTTTTTCCCTGATCAGGGTCCGGATGGCATAGCCGCTATGGTCCCTAGCCGGAGCTCCGGCTTCTAGACGGACGAAGACGCGGAGGTCCTGTCGGGGGGGGCGGGGGGGCTTTGTTGCTCTTGGCGATGAGGTGGGCCCTTTGTCGGTGCTTTGTTTTTGATGATGATGATGCTGGTGGGCTGTGCGGGCGCGGTCAGCGGGGAGCGAGGCGGCGGCGACACTGCTGTAGGTAGGTTTAGAACCTGGTACATCGCTAGAACTTCTTCGCAGGACGCTGTCGACAAACTTCTGAGCGAAACGTCGGCGGTCGGAGGTGAATTGCTTGTTGGCTTCTTCAAGCTTGGCGCCAGAAGGCCTGGAAGACCATTAGTTTGGCGTCGTACTCTTCCGCGTGTTTACGCGCGAGATCATTGGCCGATTCGATAATAGAGATTGGTTGCTGTTCAGGGGTCGATGCGGGATTGGCACGCTCAGCTCTTCGTACTCGAGGGGGCGGCGTTGAGTGGCGGGACGGTGTCTGGGCCGTCCGCCCAGGTCTGGGTGAAACACCAATGGGGCTGTTCACGACCGCGGGGCTGTTCTGCAAGAGGGCTGCACGGGCTCTTCGGTTCAGATTAGCGGGAGTGTGGACCCCTAGATCAAGGGCGGGGCCGAGGGGGGACGGGAGAGAAGCCATCGCTGCGACTTGCGACTGCGCAAAGCGCAGATTGAAATGTTTGTTGTGCACTTGTTAAGGATTTTGGTGTAGACAGGGCCACTTTCTTAACACTTGTATGCCAAGAAAGTGTGATGACGAAGGAAGGTGTTCCTCCACACTGCTCGCGGAAGATCTGTTTGGTCTAGTGCAAGAGTAAAAATTATTAGATATAGGGTAGCCTTAAGCGATTGGCTGAATCAACTCTTCTCTTATCTAATCGGCGTGTTCATGGCGCAGCAAAGCAAGGATAACCAGTAAATAACACATTTATATTGTCATCACAATAGCTTAATGCCAAACATAAAACAGTCCAGAAACGAATTTATGACTGATATATGGTCTGCATAGATTGTGAAATTATCGAAGCCTGTATTGCTGACAGTACGTCGCTTTACACGCCTGTAACGGCCTAAACCGCCTGTCAATTGCAGCCTTCCTCCAAATCGCTCTATCAAAACACGGTCAAACAGGCAGCAAGAAGCTGCGACAAAGTCGGAAGAGCATGCGCAGTGGTAGCAATGTCAGTGACAGTAGATAGCCTGGTGATTGACATGAATCAGGAACCTGGCTCGCTTGTCGACTTTTCCGATGAAGGGAGACGATCGTTTTGATTACCTAGTTTTCGATTCTTGCCAGGTTGCTGTCGTTCGTTGTCTTGAGTGGTCGCAACTTGCTAGTCAGTTTTTAATTCGTTTGTCTGGTTCTGGTGCCATTCACCGTGGTTGAATGTGACGTGCGATTGGAGATTGTGGGTCACGCCGTGCTTATCGGCTTATCTGCCGAAATCGGTCTATCGATAAGGTTATCGGCTTATCGGCGTTTGATCTATTTATAGTATTCCGCTCTTATTTCCGTGATTTGTACTGCAGTTTCCAGGTCACCATGCAAATCCACCAACCTGAGGATCAGCAATGATAACTACACCTTTCCATTTAAAATTTCTACTATCTCTGCGCTTTCATAATCGCGTGCAAGGTCTTCGAATGATATGACAGCGTCGTCATTGTTCTCCAACATCCCCATAATAAAGAGCTGGTTCGTGTCATTCATATAGGGTATTCTTACACCATGCGTAATTTTAGGATTAAAACCTCTAACTGTCCACACTTGGCCCATTCTCTAAGACGTTCAAATTAGGCTGGCGAACAATCCTGAGCTTCTCTTGCTAACTATTGGATCGACATACCAGGAGAACAACCGCTGAGGTCCATACGCATAACGAACAGCTACACGAGCTTTACCACAACTTTTAGTTCATATCCAGGCTTATGCTTACGGATTTTTTGTTTAAATGGAAGCACGTCTCGATCAGGGCCGAGGCTATACCGGTCAGAATCGTGACAGTACTCTGATGCATCAAGGTAGTCGCTTCTCATAGCGAGAAGCAATGTGAGATCTACTCACAAAACAAGAACGGTCCCGAAAGTCCCGTAGCCGCCGCGCGTTCTGATCCATATTGTCAAGGGATGAAGCGTCACTTTTGAGCTGTATTGAGGGTACGTTATGCAACGGCGTGTTTCGACCCCGACACAGCCGAGCAACAGGGCGTTTGGGCATAAATATTGGTGTAACAATCGGTCGAGGTGAGCATCAAGACAGCAGACACGTAACTGGCTCCAACTTTTCATTCAGCCATAGCCATTGCACCAGATTTTCCTCGCCTATGCCTGCTTTGACAACTTGTCGTATCTAGACAAGAGGCATATTGACCTGGCTGTCCACTAGTAAAAAATGAACAGAACCGAGGCCGTTGACATGGCTCGCCAACGGGACAGAAAGTTTGTCTTTTGGTCCATCCACAGAGACCCCTTCCCGGAAGCCATTACACCTCTGTCGCGGTTTGGGCGATACTTGCTTGCATCCGTGCTCTTCGTCGTCCAATTGACCTTGTTGGTCGGCGTACCAGCGACACCAAGCCTACTGGCATGGTCTACTCAAAACCAGCTTTGGCTGGCCCTGATTGAGTCGGGACTGGAGAAGGAAGCAAGGGAGGTCTTGGGATACCTTATCCTTGATACGATACTCCTTGTTTTCATGATCTGGGGTGCTGTGCCGGTCTTTGCGGTGACCAGGATGAATGGAAGTCGAGGAAGGATGCTCATGTATGCGGCGTTTGGCGGGATAACGATAGTGTTTGTCTGCGTCTCGATTCGTACGATGTACTTGACCTGGACCTGGTCACTGCTTTTTGAGCTGGCGGCTGGTGATGCGAGACTTGTAGGACGATGCAAGTTCATCTCCCTCACATTGGGTGTCCTGCTTTGCTTGGGTTGCGCCTCGGTCGTCATCTACGCATTCTATACGGCAAGATTCGGCACGCCCTTGGTCATTCAGCAGATGCTGGAAGATGCTGCGCAGTTGCTGTGTCCTACCAAGATGCAGGCTGGTATGGTGGCCGAAAAAAATAATGGGGAGTGAATGGGCAAGAGCCCGATGCCTAACTATCGCGTGGTCCTTAGCAGTGCATGCCGCACGAGGGAGTCATGGTCTATGAGTAATGGGAGGATTTCCGCCCGGAGAGAAGTATGTGCCGTTTCCGGAGTTGGTAGGAGCACGGAGTTGGTAGGAGCACGGAGTTGAAGCGAGCGTGCATGGTTGGGTCTGCAGGTTAGGCGGGCGTACGATAGGTACATGTGTCAGTGTGTTTGTTGAGTACCAAGTGAATATGTGCAAGTGAATAATATGTGCATAAAATGCGGGATGTTCTGTTAATGAATTGTGTGTGTGAGATACATCAGCTATGGCGCACGCGTATCGCGTATCGCGTGTTGTGCTTCCTGTGACACGTGACGCGTGGGGACGGTCGGCAAGAGCGAGAAGGCAGGGTGAGCGGGGTGGTAACTAAGGATGATCATCCTAGGCAGGTTCAAACGTCAACACTTCGACTCATCAGCGGGCAACAGACCTCATTTCCCAGCACAACACAACGTCTGGCAATTATTGTTGGTCCTCCTCACAACCACCCAATGGCACACCAAACAGCTGAAGTACTTTCGACGTCCATGCATCCAACGACCATTCGTGGAGGTGTCTGGTTGACCAACGACATGCACGTCTCAGATGACCACACACAAGCCCGGCACGCTTGGATTACCCCTCTTCATTTCTGATGGTGCTAATTATCGGGATCCTGTCCATGAATACACTTGTCGCCTTTCCTCGATCATTTTGGACCCCAGTTCACCGCCCGATAACCAGGCACTCCCGAAGACAACCCTAGAGGCCCCCGCATACAATTCTGCCTACCTGGTCGTGATAATCGTCGAAATGAGCCTCGCCGGTCCCGCATCATCGCCAGCCTCAATTACCAGCAGGCTCTTATACTCGCCAGACAATTGGGGCCCCTAGTGCTAGGGCTATCTCAGTTGCTGACGCAGAGGGGAGAACGGAGAGCTTCGAGGCAGCAAGAGCAGACGTACCAGGAGGTACGAGACGCTCTACCGCAGTTACTCAGCGGCATTCACGCGAGAGAAATTCGGGTCGTTCCCAATGCGTTCAATTCGACCCCAGCCTTCCTAGCCTACTTCGAGGCCGCCGCCCTGGGCTCTATATCTTTGGTACTGTTGGATGTCGCGAGTGCCATCAGAAGAGTCGGTGCAAGCCTCGATGCCATACGATCCGAACTCGAGATTGCAAACGTCGCCAGGGTGCAAGGTTGGGGTCATGGTGGGTTCGGCACCTACGTGCATCGCTTCGTCCAGAATGAGATGGCTGCCGTCGACGGTACACAGGATGGTCAACATCACTGCTTCTATGTATGGCACCCGGACAGCGATTGGTATCCTGCATTCGAAGGAAGACAGGCAGAAGATCCCCTTGGTCCTGCGTTCGGAGGCTATCATCATGATCTTGCGACAATATGCTTGAGGATGCGAGCCGATAGAGAAGCTCTTATTGCAACGACCGATTATGGGCGTGCCGCCGTGTTCCATCTTGTTATTCCAGCCTACTACCCGCTCGTGATGGACCATCCCATTGCCTTTGCTGACGAACTGCTACCGCTGATCGTTACCGGGGGCCGGCATCGAGGCACTGACCTGGTGTAGTTTACACTTGGTCAAGATCATAATGAAGAAAGATTGCATTTTAACTTTGTTGGTCTCCTGCCCCAAAATCATGAGAGCCTAGCGACAAGGAGCGGCATGGTAGGATTCATGGGCTCCTATTTGGGTGCGATGGGTACTGTGGTTGCAGCGACAGCTTTCCCTCCTTGCGCGCCAGTTGCAGGAATCATAGGTCAATCATTTGTTGCGTCCGGGTTCGCATCGTGGACGGTGGGAGCGGCAGGTGTAGTTTATGATGGACTGACGCGTGAGACCACTCAAGTTCTAGGGGATCCTGTTTTCTTGGAATAAGCGTCTTGTGAGCAGGCCGTTGTATTCCGCACCCATTTATGATATTCACAGAACTTATTGGGGACTTGGCTTTTGAGTATACGATTGTCCGCGTGGCACTGTTAAGAGCGACTGGGCAGGAACCACTAGTAGGGTACGGTCTCTGTTAGAACTATTCCTCAGAGAATGTTCGATATGTGCAAAGCGGCGGATCCCAGATGTAGATGGTAGCCAACGGGTATAAACGTCTCGGTATCACATTGAATTGGGTGGGGTTTCCCTTTGTTTCGCTATGCAAGCCCTCCTTTCGTTCAACTCTCGTAACACCTTTGTCCTCTAGTGGTTCTCTGATCAGTAATTTTATAGCCTTGACGAAGCATTTCTGGCATTACAATACTTTTGACTCTTCAAGGCATTTTTTAGGTTACCGTTAGGCGGTAGACCTAAAGCCAATTCACAGGGACATACATGCTCGGAGTAGAGCAGAGATTCTTGGCGACTTACAAGCACTCGTAGCAACTTGGGGGCACCGGCAAGCAACATGATCATGACGAGGACGGCAGCAATGCTTTGATGGCTGCATAACGGCAACCCAAAGTATACTATATCATTCATTGTAAGGCTGGGGCAAAGCTGAGTATGTTCAAGAGGAGTATGAGACAAGAAGAATAAAATCGATACTTAGTAGATAAGCATTGTTGATCTCATCCTGAAACTGCGTGCTCTGCATGCTCTGCTTCAAACCGGCCAGGAGCTCAGAAATCACCGTCCTTTCTCCTTCAATGACGGCACATGCTAGTGGGGAGATCTCGAGCTTCGTGCTACTAGGGGGGGAATAGACCAGTTTCCCATCAAGGGAAATGCTGAAGGATTTAGTGGGATACACGGGCTCAGGAACGGTTATCGACTGTTTTGTCAAAGCGTGATTCTTGTAGCATCTTAGGAAGTCTTTGGTTGTGTCAACGACGGCCTTGGCACTCGAGCCGGAAGAAACCAGCAAGCCAGTCATTGTATCGGCTTTTCCGGGGTCGAGTAGATGGCCAATAAGAGGAGAGGAGAGACGAAAAGTGCTTTGGAGCTGGGACCGTGTATACCCAAGTTGAAAGAGACGGAATCAATTTGGCACCCAGTAGAATATGTAACAATGACGGTTTGGAGGTGGTGAAGAAGGAAGTTGGGGTACGAGACTTGGGGGGGACATCACTTCCTTAAGTACTAAATCGTCCCACAAGTGTGTCCTGCGTCGTGGCTAGGGGAGAGGGCATATATGACAAGGTTAAGGTAAGATGCCTCACCAAGAGCAAGTCGGTACATCCCAGAACGTATCCCTGGCTATGATTGTCGAATGTCGAAGAACGGCAACCTCAGAGCGGCGTGCAAACAATATAGGCAGCAGCAGGGCTAAGTAAGGGAGGGGGGTCTGCAAATCTTGACTGGACCAGTAGCATCAGGGGGCTTTCACATTGCTTCTTCTTTCCACAAACTAGGATAGAAGTGTTTTGGTCAGAGATATTCTCTTCTGCAGAACACAGGCAGATGTTGCGAGCCAGAGGGTCAGACTACCAGTCCGGATACATGAGAATAAGAAAGACAGAGGAAAGTAAAATCACTTCACTTAGGCAGCAACAGTAAACAGTCAAGTGTCCAGCCAGTCGCCTAAGTCATCATCTGTTGCGCCTAAGTCATCATCTGTTGTAAACCTTTGGAAAGAGCCGAGCGTAGCTGATGGTTGGCAAGTAGAGCAGGAGCAGTCGGGGTAGTGTCAAATCCCTGCCCGAAACTTGTATAGTAGCAAGCTTTTTATGCCAGTTGATCTTTTCAAGATTGCCCAGATTCTTGGTATGTATCATACTGTTGGTATATCTGAGGTCCCTGCCCATTTATACAGTAAGTCTCCAACGGCTGAATTACCTTCTCTTGAAGTGAAGCTGCTCCAGGGTTGAGAAAGAAATGTTGTGATTCCAAGTATTAGGTATAATATGATTTGTGGATGTATGTATGATTCTTTTCGCAAAGGAAAGTGACTCCATGCGATAGTATCGATCTCAATTGCGGAAAGAGAGCGTAACGATGTAGCACGAATAGGAAAGAGAATTGAGTCCAGGCAACATGAGGGTTGATGTGTATGTAATCTTTTCTCATACATATCATATCTGTTGGCTTCTGTACCTTCAGGCCCAACCCACCGACTCCTTACTATGCAGTGATAGAGGTTTGTGTATGATGCTAGTTGGGCCAAAGTGCACTCTCACATCGTACAGCGGAGAATCCTAATGTGTGTACTAACATACGTCTACTATAACGCCTCCCGGAACTCGTAGTGACCTCTGGCAATGGACTGGAACAGACTGTCCAAATACCACTACGATGAGTTACATAATGAATACTTGTGATCTAGAATTAGTGTCTGGATGATGCTGCGAGCGGTGGAGGAACAGCTTTACCACGTATCGTTCCGATACACCCAATTGCGGCGATTCCTGGCCTCGCAACTAAGCTTCACAGCGTAATCAAGCTCGAATCAGAAAACGGCCCCTTGATACAAGTAAAATAACTTCAAATTCTAACAGCCTAAACAGTCTCAGGAAGAGCCAGTCTGTCATTCCATCGATAGTTCCCACACGGACAGCTTGGGCCTGGGATCGTAGGGTATATAAACAGGTATTTCCTCCAGCCATTGGACTCTGAGAAACAATGTCGTTCACATGCCTGATACTAAACTAAGGTTACCTCTAACATAAAAATCGTAATCATACCTTGCCACATACGATGGCAGCCCCGAGGTGCCTACAATGCGTCGAGGAAGGTGCCCATATACGCACTCCCTGGTCTGCCCACGTCGTGATAAAGGATATACTCGTAACTACTCAAGTAGGGCCATGGGTCTTTTATGGTGTTTGTGCCGAGACTTTAGATGCGACTTCATCGGACTGGACAAGCCCAGACTGCCTTCTATGGGTTTTTGACGATGGGTCAGGGCCACGAATGTGGCAGGACACCGCCCAGCCGTCGCCCTTCAATTCCGAGGACCCCGAAAAGAATTTTGATCAGATCGTAGGCCATTATGAATTCAATGATGGAGAGTGCTATCTCGCAGTCAAGTGGAAAAGCTGCCTGGCACCGACGTGGGAGAGAGAGACGGACATGGTGTGTTGTGGTCGCGCCATCACGCAGTACTTCACTGAGCATTGTACTTGAGACTTGCTTACCATACCATTGTTTTCCAGCCGCTTTCTCCGATCGACAAGTGTCCTCGAAATCACTTCTTTGTGGCATGGAACTTTGTCGCTGTAGCGCCTTCTGGTGGCGAAGTCACCGTCATATCAAGCGCTGTGCTCGGAGAGCCGACAGTCTGGACCTTACATGAGTTCAGAGAAAATGCACCTGAAACTCAGCTCTGGGGAGTTATAATCGAGGCCGCCCTGGACGAGCATAATACACAAAGCTGGCCTCGAAATACAAACGGGCTTAGGTCAGTAAAAGTCAACTTGACTTCGCAAACATATGCTGCTTTTAACCATCGCCTGTCCAATAATGCACAAAGCTATTTCCGCCACCCTAAGTAGTTACCTGCCGTTAGTTTTCTTCTTTTCCTGGCTTGATTGATGATCATTTCTTCTTATTTTACTATACTATACTCTGAATCTCGGGATATTGCTTTTATGAGTTTTATTAACAAGTTTATTTATACCTACTTAAATACTTATACTAAGTATAGTAGAATAAGTTACTATTATTATTTCAGTTTTAAATAATACTTTAAAAGTTTACTTAATTTAAAAGAAAGTAGTATTATTACTATTAATTAATTAATTATTATAATAGTTGATAAAAATAAGCTATAAGTATTATTAAATAACTTTTACTAATTATATATTAATTAAGTTTAGTATTTTAATCATAATTAAAGTTAGTATTATTAATTTTATCTTAAAGTAAAGAATTTATATTTAATAAAAAGTTAATTAAACTTTTAATAATTTTATAATTCTTAAAATAAGTATTTTTAAAAATAAATTAATTAAAAAAGGTTAAAGTTATAAGAGAGTTATAGACTTTATTAATTAAGCTTTTTATAGCTTTTTAGTTAATTAAATAATATATTTATTTCAATTAAAGTTATTTAAAATACTATAGCCTAAAGGTAATCTTATTAATTAAGTTTATTAAGATTTTAGTCTAATTAAAGACTTTATAATTAATACTTTTATAGCTATTATTAAAATACTTAAATCCTATTTATTAATTATTACTAAGTTAAGGCTATATAATAACTTATATAATAAGCTAAGCTTTTATCAATATTATTTATATTATTACTTTGAAAGTAAAGATTAAATAACTTAAAGTAAAACTTATTTTTTAATAATAAGAAAAAGAACGAAAATAACTTATTTAAGAAAATAATAATAAACCTTAAAACCTTTTTAATACTTAAAAGAAAATTAATTTAAAACCCTAAGTAAATATTTTATATTTTAAATAATACTTTATTAAGTTACTATTAATTATAAACTAGTTTATTTTTTTTAAAAAAAAAGTAAATTAAAATAAAAAATGCTATTATCTTTAAATATTTAATTATATTTAAAAAAAAGAAAATAATTTAATAATATAAATTAAAGCTTTTAAAAAATATAAAAGTAATATTATATTAATAAAGATTAGATTTTCTTTATATATAATAATGTAACTTTAAATATATAATTTATATAATTAACTTATTATAATAGTTAAGATATATTACTTAATTAGCTAAAGAGCTATAAAAAGTTTAACTAATAGGGTTCATAATTCCCCTATAACTTTAACCTTTTTTAATCTAGAAAATTCTATTAAAGTTAATTATATAAAATAAAGAATTCTATATATAAGAAAGAGTTTTATTTAAAAGTTAAAAGAGCCCTTTAGTAGGTAAATAAAGCTATAGTTAATTAAATAGAATTTACTTAATTAAGTATATTTACCTTATAAAATGCTAACTAATACTAAAGTAATAAATAGTAGTATTAATAGTAATTTAATAAAGATAGGTTTTATTATAAAGTAAGGTAACTTAAACTTTATTCTTAATAATTATAGTTATATATATAAATTTTATTACTAATATAGTATTTACTTAATTATTTTTAAATATAATTAAAAGCCTAGCTAAATTGATATTAAATTATAAATAAAAATAAAAATAAAATTTATAAATAATAAAAGCCTTTAATCTTATTATATTTACTATAAGTACATGTAAAAAGGTTATTAAAGCTATATAAAACTAATCAGAAATTATAAAAGTTATTAATAAAGTTGACGTTTAAGAATATAACGTTTAAGTATTTAAAAGTATAATAGATATAAAAAAAATATATAGTAAAAGTTAAAGTATAATTAATGAATTTAAAAGGCACTTAAAGCTTATTAAAGATATTAAGTTTTACTATAAGTTTATATTTAATATTTAATATTATAAATATACAAAAATAAAGTACAAATAAAAGTAAAAACAATAATTAAAGTTAAAACTAAAAGTATAAAAGTAAAAATTAAAAAAACGTAAAAAGTATATACTTATAGATCTAACTAAAAGGAAGTCCTACTTATAAAGTAGGTAGCAAAATTATAAGATAAGGGCAAAATCGTAGGATAAGCCTTCACCTTACTTAGTTATAACTCTATAATTTTTCTTGATTTAAACTAAAGATTTTAATAATATTTCTAAGTATTATTTAGTTAAATTATATAGTTAAAAATATCTTATTTACTAAACCTCTAAAATAAATAATCCTTATAATTTTAGTACTAAGGATAAGCCTTTTACAATCTATACTACTACTAAAAGATATAAAGCTTTAAAGACGTCTATTAGGCATTATCTTAAATTAATAAAGCTATTTAAAAAGCCTGTTTTTAATAATAATAGTATTAGCTACTTAAAGAATCTTAATAAAGCTAAGTGTAACGGCCACACCTA
Organism: Fusarium proliferatum ET1; assembly: GCF_900067095.1. NCBI lineage: Eukaryota > Fungi > Ascomycota > Sordariomycetes > Hypocreales > Nectriaceae > Fusarium > Fusarium proliferatum. The sequence continues at coordinate 97,843 of NW_022194808.1, read as the reverse complement.
ACCACTACGCCCCAGGGCAAAAGATTGGGCTATAACTGCTATTGTAGCAATTACAGTGGTGTGTACAGCTGCTTATAGAAGCCTTACAGCGCTGTTACGGGCACGAATCGTAACACTAAGGAGTATACTATAATTATATATATTATTTAGCTTAAAAGAGCAGGTTTTCCTTATAATTAATAACTTATTAAAAAAGCAGTAAATAAGCTAAAGGTATTATAAATACCTTTAGCAGGCCCTATTAGTAATAGCTAGTATAAGACATTTTTTTTAAGATAATCTATAGTTAAAGAAAAAGAAGTTAATTTAAGCTTTTAATTAAAAATAAGCAGGATTTAAAGCTAAGAGATTCTATACTAAAGGAAAAACAAATCAAAGCCTTATAAATATTTAATACTAATAAATATAATATATAGATTAGTGCTATTTAAAAGTAACTTGAAGTAGTTATTATAAAGAAGATACTTAACGCTAAATATAAGGTTATTTCCTTCTTTAATAGGGAAATAATTACATTTCTTAAATATATAAATATAACTAGATATAAGTAATCTCTACCTTAGGCTATATATTAATATACTTTTTTAATTATAATACTGCTACTAATAGTATTTAAAATATAGCTAATAAAATCTTAAGAAGTTAATAGCTTAAATAGAGCTATTTACTCTACTTACTTTAAAAGCAGCTTTTCTAATACTAAAATCTTAATAAATTAGATATATCATTTTAACTATAACTCCTTTAGTATATTATAAAGGTATAGGTAAGAGGTATTATATTTAAAGATTAATTTAGCTATAATAAATTTATAAAAGATCCTAATATACCTAACTTTAAGTTTATAAAATACTGCCTTTACTTTAATATTAAGATTTTTATTTTCTTTTTTTCTTTTATATATTCTATATAGCTGCTAAATATTAGTATATTTTAGCTATTAAAGAATTTATATTAGAAGTAGCTTTAGTAATATCTTTATAAAGGATTTTTTAATTTTTAATACTTTTATCTTATTAAAAAGCTTAGTAAGATTATTAAAGATAGCTTTACTCTTTATAATATTATAAATAGCTTTCAGAAAAGTAGAATATTTCCTATAAATAGTATAGTAATTATTTATAAAATTAAGGAGAAAAATAAGTCTCTTTTTACTTTTATAAATCCTGCTTTCTTTTTACTTTTCCTAAAAGAAGCTTACTCTAAAGATATTTATAAAGTTATTTATTATCTTAAGTATAACTATTATAATAGCTTTTTATTACTCACTTATTAGGCTTTTAGTATTTTAGATAATAGTATTATAAATAATATCTTCTAAAACACTACATTAAAAGAGCTACTTTTTATTTATTAATAATATATTATAGCTTTAAATAAAAGGAGGAATAAAAGGAAAAAAAGTAATACCTCTAGGGAAATATATTAATAGTATTATAGATAGTTAAAGTAAATTTAAGAAAGTCTAAATACCTTGATTAAGAAAGATTAAAAGGAAAACGTTTTTTACTAATACTATAATATTAAGGAATTATATAAAGCTAAAGAAAATTACCTAAAGGAAGAATAAAAGAAGAACTACAAGTATAATATAAATAATAATAGGAAGCTTATTTATATTAGCTCTAAGTATTGGAAAAAGTGAAAGGGATTAAATATAAAGGATAAGATTATCTTTATACTTCCTTTATTATAAGAAGCCTTACTATCTTTTTAAAATAACCTTTTTTATAATATAAGTAGTTTAATATAATAAAAGCACTTTTTTAAGTAATTTTATAAATACTTTTACTACTAGTCTTTATTAAAGTCCTTTTTAGAATATACCTGCCTTATCTTTAAGTAATAGTATTAAGATTATTTTTAATAACTTATAGACTTTATTAAAAAGGCCTAGAAATTAATATAAAATAGTATATATCTATATATAAGATCTACTAAAAGATAGTATTTAAAAGATATTAACCTTATAAAAAGCTTAAAAGCCTACTAATTCTATTATATTTTTTTAAAGAGATCTTTATAAACTTTATTATAAGAATATTACTAGTACTTTTTAAAGGCTAATGGATAAATATAATCTTAATAATAATTAATAAACTTATAAAATTTATATAATTCTTACTTAGTTTTAAAATCTTTACTGTTAAATTTACTAAACTTTTCTATGAAAAGATGAAACTGTAGTTTAAAGTACTTAAAGGTATTATTTTAGATAAAAGATCTATTTTTATAAGTACCTTTTAGTTAAAGTTATATTATTACTTAAAGATTAAATAAAAGCTATTAATAGTACTTTACCCCTAAACTGATAGGTAAATAAAAAAAAGATTTAAACTTTTAGTTATTATTTATAATATTTTATTAAAAATAATTAAAATACCTAGTTAAAACTTTTATAAATAGCTTAATTTACTTATAACTTAAAAGTTAATATAATAGTAAAAGTTACTTTAAATAAGGCTTTAATAAGTTTTAACCTAGAATTCTATATTATTATTAAAGATATTATCTTTAAAAGAGAAGTTGTAGAAGTTATATATAAAATAAAAAAACTATAAGCGTTAAAAGATAAGCTTCTAATATATTAATAAAGTACTACTAAAAGATAGGTAAAGTACTTTAATATAAAGTATTAGAAAATAAACTTTAAGTAAAGATAATTAGTTATACTGTTAATTAAAAACCTAAAGCTTCAAAAAAAGAAAAAAAAACTAGCTTTAAGATTTATTAGACCTTTTAAGATTATTAAGAATATTATGTTATAAGTATATTATCTAGCTTTACTAAATTAATATATAAGGATATATAATATCTTTTATATAAGTTTCCTTAAAGTACATTAAGTAAGGAATTATAAAGAGTATAATACTTTACTAATACTAGACCTTAAAGAAGAAAATAATTAGTAAGAAATTAAATAAATTAAAGAAAAAAAGGAAATTAATAGAAAATTATATTACTTTATAAAATAAAAAAGATAATTAGTTAAATATAATTAATAGGTTATTACTATAAATATAAAAAATATACTCTAAACTATTATAATATAAATTAAGTCTTAAGCTAAATTAAAAGGTAAAAGATTTACATTATAAATAAAAGTAATCTTATAAAAAAAAGACAGTGATTAAAAAAAAGTATTAATTAAATCTAAGAATATTAACTATAAAAGTATTGAATAAAAATAAAGTAATTATAAAACTATAAGTAAATCTTTTTTTATTTTAACTTAAAACTATTAAAACTAATTATAATTATAATTACTAAAACTAATTTACTAAAATAATAATTACTTTAAGTTAATTTATTATTATCTTTAATAATATAATTCTTTTAAAAGTAATTAAAAAAGCACTTAACTATAAATATTATATTTAAAGTAAAATACTTATACTTTTGAGGGAATTTCCTAAAGGTTTTAGTAAGCTTAAATATAAAATAAAGTAAAAGTTATATTAATAGTATTAAGTTACCTAATATAATATCTTTTATATATAAAGAAAGAAGTAAGTTAAAGGTATTAAGTATAATGAAATATTAAAATCTCATATTATAAGGTATTAACTAAATAGATTAAAACCTTTTGATAATAATAAGAAGTTAGGCAAGGAGTAAAGGATATAGTATAAGTAAACTAAAAACTTAACGTTAGTATTAATTATAGGTAAAATAATATAATATACCTTATTATTAAATAAAAGTAAAGTAACAGGAAGATTTAAATTAAGACCTATATAAAAATTTATATTTAAAATAAAACTAAATCTTTTAAATTTTTTAATTAAAAAGGAAATGTTAATAAAGTTATTAAATAAGCTTTTAATAGCTTACTTAAAGAAAGTATAAGTAATAACTTATTCAGCTATAAACTTATAATCTAATAACTTTACAAATAAGGTTTAATAAGTATAATAATATCTTTAGATTTTAGTATTATTAATAATATAAAAAGCTAGATATACTTGAATATAAATATAACAGTGATTTATAATAATAGTAATATATAATAAAAAAGCTTTTTATATTAAAATATATTAATATAAATAAAGAGAGTTTAATATAATAACCTATAGTAATAGCTTTAGTATTAAAAATATAAAAGGCAGTAAAATAAGTAACTTTTTATTTTTAGTAATTATAGCTATATATATAAACTTTATTATTAATATAATATTTACTTAATTACCTTTAAATATAGCTAAAAGCCTAGCTAAGTTAGTATTAAATTATAAGTAAAAAGGAAAATAAAACCTATAAATAATAAAAACCTTTAGTTTTATTATTTTTATTATAAGTAAAAGTAAAAGGGTTATTAAAGAAATATAAAACTATATAAAAGTTATGAAAGTTATTAATAATGTTAAGGTTTAAGAGTATAGCTTTAAGGAAATTAAAAGTATAATAAAAGGTATATAATAAAAGTTAAAGTATAATTAATAAATTTATAAAATACTTAAAGCTTACTAAAGATATTAATTTTTATTATAAATTTAAACTTAATATTAGATATTATAAATATAAGTAAATTAAAGTAAAAGTAAAAGTAAAAGAATTAATTACAGTTAAAACGAAAAAATATAAAAGTAAAAATTAAAAAAAGGTAAAAAGTATATAAACTAAAAAGGTTATATAAAATAAAAAGAAAAAGAAAAGAAATAAAAGAAATAGATTAAAAGGAGAATTAAATAGCTATAGGAAAGGTAAAAATAGAAGCCTATAAAAGTCTGACGAATTAGAAGCAGACCCTTTAAATTATTAAGTTAAAAATATATATATTTAAAAGGCATTTTAATAAAACTATAAGAAAGAATCTTATAGTTTTTTTAAAAAAAAATTAATTTTAAGTAATATAATATTAGCTATAAACCTTAAAGTATAATATAAAGTATTATAAATAATACTTATAAATATAAACCTATTAATAGTTACTTAATTCTATTATAATAATACCTAGCTCAAAATAACTACTTAAAAAAAAGGGATAATTATAATAATAGCCTAGGGATAAGGCTAACTAGCTTTTTATATAACCCTATAACCCTTTTAACTTTATTATAAAAACCCTTTAAGCTAGAATCTTACTTCTTTAAGCTTTAATTAGTATAATACTATTATACTTACCTAGCTTTATTATTAATTACCTAGAGGATTAATTTAAATAATTTTAAATTAAAATTAAAAAGAACTTACTTATAGTTTTATAATTATTTTTTTTCTATAAAGCTATTTTTATTTATAATTTAAATTTCTTACTTTTTAATTTAATTTAAAAATTAACTTATATTATAATAATTTAAAGTATATTTTTTATTATTTTTTACTTGACATATTTTAAAAAGATTTATATAAAGAATATTATATATTCTTATAAATTAATTTAATAAAACTAACAAATATACTTATAACTTAATAGATTAAATAATTTGAAAAAACTAAATAGATTTAAAAATTTTTTTTTTCTTTTGTAAATTTCAGGTTTTTAATTAAAAGTATAATTAAATATTTATATTAAAAATCTATTTTTTTATATTTTATAGTAAAGTATTTTACTTATTTTTTAATAATATTATATTAATATATTATAACCTTATTTTTTTGCTTTTAAAGTTTTTTTATTTTATATTTAACTTTTAAAATTTCTTTTTTAAAGCTAGTATATAAAGTAAAACTTAATTACCTTATTTATAATAAGGAATTCTTAGCTATTATTAATTATTTTAAGGAGTTTTAATATTACCTTAGAGGCAGTATATACTAAGTTAGGGTATTTATATATTGTAAGAATATTACTTATTTTACTATTATATAAGAGTTAAATAGATTATAATTATATTTTATTAAATACCTTTATAAATTTAACTTTATAATTATATACTATAAAGGGATTAATAGTAGATATATAGATATTATTAATTTAAGACCTAATTATAATATAAGAATAACTCCTAAAACCTAATTAAAAAGGAGGATATTAATTTACCTAACCAATTAAAATAATAGTAAGAATACTTATATAATAGAACTCCTTATTAAAATAAGAATATAACTTTCTTTATAAATTTTATTTATACCTCCTATATAAAAACTAAGGGATTAAAAAAATATTAAAATAACTTTAGAACTAAGGATATAAGCTTAAAAGAAAATATATAAAGCAGATTATTAAATAATATTATTTATACCTAAGAATAAAAGCTTAGAGATATAAACTTTATGAATAATTATAATGATTATTAGTAATATAATAACCTTAGGACTTAATTATAATAAACTTTATAACTAAGTTATTCTTATTAAAAGAACCTTTAGCTAAAATCTTTTATAATAATATTATAATTATAATTAATAAACTTATAAAATTCTTATATTACTTACCTTATAGACAGGTAATAAATACTAAAGATATTATAACCTAATATATTTTAATATATATAAATAAGTGCCTTACTTTCTCTCTTAATTAATAGCTATCTACCTTATAATAAGTTTAATATATATTATTTAACTTATATAATAAAGGAAGATAAATAAAGTTAAATTAATTATATTTAACGTATATATTTATTTAATAGTAAATAAAATTTAACTTATTAGCTATTAATAAAGTATCTTTATATTCATAAGCATAAACTATATTACTTAATTATTAAGAGATATAATACTTTATATTACTTAATATCATATCTTATATTATTTGTAAATATAAACCTAATATAAATAAATTTACTTATTTAAAAACCTAATTATTAAATATTAATAGATCTTATTTAAGTTATATTATATAATACTAAGTAATATCTATATAATAATACCTATTACTCTAAGCTGCCCTTTAACTACAAGATATACCTAATATACTACCTCCCCTAAGGAACTTTAAACCCTTATAGAAGAACTATAAAAGGTTCTAATAGAAATAAATAAAAAAGCAGAAATATAGAATTTACTTATTTACTTAAATTCTTATAAGGATAAAGTTAAGAAACTATAAGAAGAAACTTTATAACCTAACAGAATAATATAATACCCTCTTAAATAATACTAAGAATAATACTAAGATTATATAAAATAAGATTAAGGCTTTAAAGAAAAAGATAGCTAATCATATTAAGATTATAAAATTACTTAGGAAGATATTTAAAGACAGTTAAAAGTTATATAAAAGATATATTAAATATATATAAGTTTTTATTATTATTAGACAAGACCTTAGAGAAATCCTTTAATCTTATTAAATAAATCTATTTAATAATAATAATAATAAATTATAAGGATTTCTTATTAGTCTTTAAAGCTATTAAATATATTATTTAATTTAATTTATAATTAAAGAACTAAGATTATAATATAATATAATAATTCCTTAAAGATAAAATATTATAAACAATAAAACTTATTATTTATAATTATATTTATAGTTTGCCTAATAAATAATAATTAGTAATTAAATATACTTATAGAAAATATAAATACTTTAAATCTAAACTTAAAAGTACTTTTAAAATTATAAATAAGAAATAAATAATAAAAATAAGAATCTAATAACTTAAGTAAAAAGGATTTATTATAGATTATCTTATAAAATACTATTATTAAGTAATAAATTAAACCAAGGCAGAGAAGCCTATATAGCATAGGGATATCTAGGACTTAAGTCTAAAGTTAAGGATATTATAGTAAATTTAGATCAAAACCTAAGGATTTAAATAAGCTTATTAGTATTATTATAAAAATTAATACTTAGTAATATAAGTAATATAAGGAGAAGTAAGTTAAAAAAAATATAAAAGATTATATCCCTTATTTATATTAATAGTGCATTAATGTTTAGCTAATCTATTAAATCTATTATATGCTATGTCCCGTGACTTATTTAACCCTCCTTATGCCGCCAACGCCGACATTACGACTTCAGGTCTTTGCAACTAAACTTATATAAAACTCAATATATTTTCTTCCTATTTCTCTAAACCCTATGATTACCCCTCTTCCATCCATATTGCGGCATGCCGTCCCCCTCGTCTCAGTCGCGCTATGGTTCAAGACTATGATCAGCCTGGTCTTCACGGGTCGCCAATCTCCTTTAACGAAAGCAGTACCTCTATCGCCTGCTTCCTGATATCATGGAGCCACTCATCATGCAAGCTACCACGAAGTTTCTTTAGGAACTTATTCTGCCTTCTCCGTAGGTGGCCTTTATTTGGTGCCTATCTAAGAGTCTTAAGGCTCTCTATCTCAGCATTAAGGAAGGCCTCGCTAATCCGAGGGATATAAAGATACAGCCATATAAGCCGGAGGACCTTGCAGCCAAAGAGGGCCAGCCTAACGCGGCCATCATTATCTTCAACCATCCAGGCTACTCCGATTTCAGCAGCCATTATATAAAGCTTATTACAATTGCTCTGCTTAGCGCTTAAGAGAGCTCTTTTAATTATTCGGATTACATTATGGTCTTCTATTAAGTAGGGCTTGTTAGGGTCTAGGTGGCTGCAGGCTTCTTCGAAGTATCGCAATAAGGCAGCTGTAATGCTATTAGCAGTTACGATCAGAAGGTATGGGAAGTCGGATCGGATCACTTACTATGGAAGCGCAGTGGATGATTTAAGTGTGGTATCTATAGGGGTCGGCGAACACCTTTAAAGTGGGTTACAGGAAGAAGATTAGGGCCAGCTAAAGAGCAAGGCTCTCTAGCTGGGTTATATGCAGCTAGGTTTAGGATGCAATTAAGGTAGCTAATTATAATAATATTAACTTAATAAAGCTTTGCCTGCTGAGGGGTAATAAATATTTAAATTATATTAAACTTTAGAGATGCTTAGATATACTTTTCGAGGCTGACTTATAAACTTAAAAAAAATAAAAATAAAGAATTATATAACTTCTAATAAAATATTAAATAATATAATATAAATTAAAAGAGAAAGAAGTATATTAATATATAATATAACACTAAGCTAAGATTTATAATACTTAAAGTAATATAATAGACTTATAAACAAAAGCCTTTTAATATATATAAAGTTACATATTATACATATTATAATTATAATAGGTTTATATATATTACTAATATATATTTAAAACCTAAAAAAACCTAAGGACTTTAATTAAGGTAAGTATATATTAGAAGTGTAACGGTCACACCTAACCACTACGCCACAGGGCAAAAGATTGGGCTATAACTGCTATTGTAGCAATTACAGTGGTGTGTACAGCTGCTTATAGAAGCCTTACAGCGCTGTTACGGGCACGAATCGTAACAAGAAGTAATTAAGAAATAAGACTTTAAATAGCTATATAAACTTAAATACTAGGAATAATAAGAAGTGCCTATAATATAATATAATATACTACTCTTAGAGGAAGTATTAGGCCTAAAGTAGGATAGTACTTATTATCATACCTGAGGAAATCTAAATAAAGAAGAAAAAGGTATTTATAATAATAAAATAAAAAGTACCTAATATTATTAAGGAAATATAAGCCTTCTTAGACTTTACTAATTATTATTAATAATTTATTAAAGAATTTAATAAAATTATAAACCTCTTAATAAAGCTTACTAAGAAAAATAAGCCTTTTACTTAAAATAATAAAACTTAATAAGCTTTTAATAGGCTTAAAAAGGTAATCCTTAGTAAACTCATATTAATAATACTTAATTTAAATAATGAAACTAAATTATATATACTAAGGGGATAAATTAGTTAATAAGATAGATAATATAAGAAAATTATATTTTATTACCTTTTATTTATATAAACTATATAAAGTAAAACGTAATTACCTAATTTATAATAAGTTCTTAGTAGTTATTAACTATTTTAAAGAATTTAAATACTACTTAATAGGAAGCAAGTATTAAGTTAAGATATATATTAATTACTAGAATATTTTATACTTTATTATAATATATAAACTTAACTAGTAATAGTTATATTATATAAAATACCTATATAAGTTTAATTTTATAATTATTTATTATAAGGGATTTAAAAATCGGAGGGAAAATATAATTAGCTAATAATTAGATTATAATATTAATACTACTAAAGTAAAGAAATAAGTATTAAAGAAAAATAATAAAAAGGAATATTAATTTACCTAGTAAATATAGACTGTAAGATAGATATAAGTAATAATAATTAAAAGAATTCTAAGAGACTTATAAGAATTTATTTAGGAATTTTATACCTATTTACTATATAGATATTAAGAAGTAATTAAAACCTTAAAATAACTACTATAATAAGGGTATTAAGTGATAAAAAAAGAAGTAAAAAGGATCATTAGATAATATTATATTTATACTAAAATAAAAGCATAATAATATAAACCTTATAAACAACTATAGTTAGTTAAAGTCATAAAATAATTATAGAGTTTAATTATTATAGATTTTATAATTAAATTAATATTATCTAAAGACCTTTTAATTAAAATCTTTTATAATAGTATTATAGTTATTATAGATAGACTTATAAAATTCTTAATTTATCTACCCTATAGAGAGGTAATAAATACAGAAGTTATAACCTATATCTTCTATAATAAAATAGTGAAAAAATAAGGAATACTAAGGGAAATCCTATAAAATAGAGGACTAATATTTGCCTTTAAATTTTAGTAATTACTTATAGCACTTATAGGAGTTAAATACTAACTTATAATAGCTTTTAGACTATAGGCAAATAGCTAGATAAAATAAATAAACTAAGTATTAAAATAATACCTTTAGTATTATATTAATTATAAACAGGACAACTAGGCTAAGAAACTATTAAATAGCTCGCTAGCTTATAATACTACTTATAATAAAAGTATAAAACTTATACTATTTAATATAAATACTAGATTTAGACCTATTATATTTTATAATACCTAAGAACTAAAGAATATAAACCTAGCAGCTATTATTATAAGGCAGAGGTAATTAAAAAAATAAAATAAATCAATAAATAAAAAAAATATTTAATTAAATAAAAAAACTACTTATTAACCCTAAGGAAAAAGAATTAAGTATAGTACTTTAATTAGTAATACTATAATCTTTTAATAACTAAATATTATTTAAAATAAAAGACTTTTAATTAGCTAACTTTTAATTTTCTAATACCTCTAACTTATTAAGATCTGTATAATTATAATAAATTATTTTAATAGCCTTCTTATAAAAATACTTTTCCTAATAATATAAATACTAGAGATAAGTAAGAGCCACTTAGAGGTTAGCCTTAGCCTACTCTTTCTGTTTATTAATATAATCCTTTTTATATAATACTCTTATAATTATAGAATTAATAAGAAAGGAAGTAAAGAGGATGCCTTTATAAAAAGAAATATATAAGCTTAAGAAGTTATATTACTAAAATTACAATTAGTATACTTCTTAGATATATAGAAATTATATCATTACTTAACTTTAGAAACTATATACTAAGATAATTAATATAAAAATAGGTAAAATAATAAGGTATTTTAAACTTAAATTTATGAATTAAGTTAAAAATATTTTTATAATACTTAAAAGCTACTCTAACATAGTTAATGTACTTGAAAATATAACTAGATATATTATTAATCTAGAAAAATATTTATAAGAGTAAGTTTAAATTATACCTATAATTTCGCGCTTAGTTGCTTATAGGCCTTAAGGATAAGACCCTAGAGAGGGGAGAGGTTATATTATAACCTAATATATTTAAATATATGTAAATAAGTGCCCAACCTTTTCTCCTAATTAGTAGCTACCTACCCTATAATAACTTAAATATATACTATTTAACTTATATAATAAAAGAAGATAAATCGAGTTAAACTAATTATATTTAATTTATATATCTCTTAGTATATATATATATTTACTTAGCAGTAAATAGAACTTAGCTTATTAGCCATTAATAAAGTATCTTTATATTAATAAGCCTAATATATATTACTTAGTATTATGCCTTATATTATCTATAAATATAAACCTAGTATATACTAGTTTACCTGTTTAGAAACCTAATTATTATAATAATTAAATACTTAAATAATTTAGATTTTATTCTAAAGGCTATTTTCTATTTATTACCTTTTTTAACTTAAATGAGGTTATAAGCAGATTTAAGATTAAGTACTATAAATTATTGTTTTCTAAATAGGCAGTCCTTAAGTTTAGTAATAAGTAATAATAATATTTTATCTTTTTTTATAATCTTATTAAGTTATTAGTAATTTACTATAAGCCTTAGCTTATTAGAGTTAGGTTGTAATATAAATATAATTAAATATCTTACGAAGGATTTTAATAATCATTATAATATATCCTTTTTATAATATATTATTGATTTATTTTGTAAGTATATTAAGCTTATCTTAAGATAGGTTATATATAAGGAAGAACTTTAAATTTCATTTATCCTTTAATATAATTTTAATATTATAATTTATATATAAAGGTAAGTTAATATTTAATTCCTCCTAAAATAGTTTTCTATAAATATAATACTTTAATAATATACTCTCAAGTTATTTATTAGATTCCTTTATAGTAATTTATTTTATTTATATAATATTTTAGTCTAATTATTTAAATTATCCTTTAAGAGTTATTATTATTTATCTAATATATTTAACCTTACCTTTATAATACTTGTATTATATTCCTTTTAGAACAAGTAATACTACTTTATTATACTTATTTTTATTACTCTCTTTAGTTAAAGCTTAAAGTCTTATATTATGACCTAAATCACTTTTATTATATAAAAGGTAATCTTTATAGTTTACCTAGCTAGTTCTCTAGTTAAATTATAAGTTATAATATAATAGCTATCAATATCTAAGTATTAAATTGTATTTTTATATTAAGATAATATTAAAGTTAATATGTTTATTCTTTCTATTAATAAAGACCTTAAGATAATTAATCTCTTTAATAATATTGTTAGTTTTATAAAAATAAGTTTCTTTTTATTTTTTATATATTATATATAGGTTATCCTTATGTCTTTATAATAGCCTTAGTTTATTAATTATTATAAAAGAAAAAAAATTTATATTAGTTTTATTATTTATAAATATACTTAGCTACTTACCTTTAATTTTAACTTTTAGTTCTAGGTAGGTTTATTAGCTTACTTTTATTATTATTCTTGGAGTTTTTTTAGGTAGTTTAGCCTTTGATTTCTTACGTATTTATTACTTTATTATAAATAGTATATACCTTTTCCTTATAGGTAAGTTATATTATATTTACTATTATTAGGATATTTATCCTAGGTAGTTAGTTTTTGATAACAAGTAATTTTTATTTTTTTTATTTTATAATTTAAAATAATATTTACTTTTACTTCTTTAATAAGAGGGTTTTTTTTCCTTTTTAATTTACATTAATTATCTTTATAATTATTACTTATTTAGTTACTAAAAGATATCTTATTTATCTTAAGATATTTCTTCTTCCTATTAGGTAGTATCTTAATTAAATTAATTAAGTTTTTTATTAAATAATTTATTTTTAGCTATTTAAATTTCCTATTATACCTATTATTTTTATTAATATATTAGAAGTTTTAAATATACATTAAAGCTTATTTTTATATCTTTATATAAGCTATTGGTTTTATTACTTAAAATCCTTTATATCTTTTTATAACTTAATACCTAATTATATTAATAATTAAATAAAATCTCTATTTTTAATATTCTTAGACTTATACTAAGAAGTAATTATTTACTATTTTATCTTATTAGTATCTTAAGTAATAATATTATATATATAATATTTATAATATCTATTTATAGTTTAAGTAGGCAAGATACCTTCTTAGGTCCCTTTTAGCTTAAATATATTCTTTAGGGGGAAATAAGGTCTTTTAATATTTCTTTTATATAAGCTTAAATATAAATATTATTATTTTATTCTATAATTACTTATTTTTTAATAAGTTTTGTATATTTTTAATATTTAATAATTTAAATATAGTTATTAAGCTTATTATATTATAATACAAAAAAAGTATTTTAAATTATGTTTCTATTTTTAAATTTAAGTTTCTTAATATTAAACTCTCTTTAGATTTTATAAGATTTTAAATAATTAGGATTATTAATATATTAATTTAATTATTATAAGATGACTTTAATAAAAATATTATTAATTTCCTAGTTAATCTTGTTACTATTAGGTCTATTATTTATATTAAAGGTAATTCTTTTTCTCTTTTTAATTATAAAAATAAATTTCCTTTTAATAGTTTATTAATATTAATATTTCTTTTAATTTAATTAATTTCTTTTTAGCGTATTATTATTATTCTCTTTAGTACATATTTTTTTTTTTATCTTATAAATAAAGAATTTTTATAATTAGGGCTATATATATATCTTAAAATAAGTTATTATAGTTTTAATTTAAAATAGTATTTTCTAAGGGTTTTTTCTTTATTAAGAGATAAGTTATATATATTAATAATAAGTCTTAGGTTAAATAAATTATATCATAAATTAATTATATCAATAATTTTAGTTACTATTTAAGGTTTATTATTTTTCTTAATTATATTAATTCTCTTACTTTTAGGTATTAGCCAATACTTTTAATTAGTTTTAATAGGATTCTTATATTCTTACTTATAATAACCTCTTTTATTATAACTATAACAAGTAGCTTTAGACTTATTTTATTTAATATCTTAATAGCTATTAATCTTACTTTAATACTATAAGATGTATCAATTTCTTAGATTTTTAGTTAGTTAGTAAATAGTTTACTATCAATAAGTATAGTAATTTAATATCTTTAAAAGTTAATAGTACTTTATTAATAAATATGGTTAATATCTATAGATATTATATTTATATTACTTAATATTATATAGTTTAATTTAAATAAAAGCTATTAATATATAATAGTTAGATCTAACTATTTTAAACTAAACTATATTTAGGTTTATTATTAATAGATTACATAAAATCTAAACTAAGTATTATTAAAGTATTATACCGCTTAATAATATATATAATATATATAAAGCTTAATTAATATAAAGAATTATTATTAATAATTAGTAAGTTAAGTTCTATTTAATATTAAAGGAATATATATATATACTTATAAGATATATATATTAAATAAAGTTAATTTAACTTTATTTATTATTATTTCTAGTATTTATATATAATTTAAATAGTATATATTTAACTTTATGTAAGGTAAATAGATATTTATTAAAGGAAAAGGTAAAATATATTAATTTATATATATAAGTTATATTAAGTTATAATATAAGTAATATACTTATAGCTTAATACACTTAATAATCTTAAAGGGTTTAATAAATTTTAAAACTAGTTTCTTTTTATTTTTTTTAGGCTTTAAGTTTTTAATTAAAAGTATAATTAGTTATTTTTACTTAAAGTTAATTTCCTAGTATTTTATATTAAAGTATTTTACTTACCTTTTAATAGCATTTTATTAATATATTATAAGCTTATCTTTTGGCTTTTATAGTTTCTTTATTTTATATTTAATTTCTAAGATTTGTTTTTTAAAGCTAATATTTTCAATAATAATATAGAATTTTAAATTAAAGCGTATGAAAGTTTTATTTAAAATAATGCCTTTAAGTACTTTAAATTATAATTTAATCTCTTTATAAAAAAGCTTAATAAGTTTAAAAGTAATAATGTTTATAAAAATAAATAAAAATTATATAAATTTTATAGACTTATCAATTATATTAAGATATTATTTACTTAATAATTTTTAAAAAGTATTAGTAATAATTTTACAATAAAACCTATAAAAACCTCTTTAAAAGGATATAATAAAATTAATATATTTCTAAGCTTTTTATAAATTAATATCTTTTAAATACTATTTTTTAATAAATCTTATATATAAATATATCCCTAGATTAAACTACTAATTCTCTACTAATTTCACTTTATCTATTCTTAGATATAATATTAATTAGTTATATACCCTAATATATATATTTAATTAGTAGAGTTATTATTAACTTTAGGTTAATTTAACTTTTACTAACTAACTTATATAAAAACCTTTACAGAACCCCGCCATTACCCCGATTTACAGACACGCTATCTTTTACTATTATAGTCTTAGACTATGACTAGCCTGTCAATTCTGTATAATTAGGAGGATATAGACTACCTATTTGGCCTTAATAATCACATTTGCAAGCCACTCTTTATACCCAGCTAACAGGCCTCTAAAGGCAGTAAGGAAAGTAGCCTAATCAGATGTAAGGGTCCTGCCTTACCTAATAGCTTCTTCTAGCTACTTTAGTTATAATAGCTCTTTAACTAGCTAACTTAGTAACATCTTATAACCTAAAGAATCTAGATCTATATAACTAATTAAGCTAATTAAGATATAATTAAAAATAGCTATTTTAATTAAATTAAACTAGTTTTTTAATAAGAAGTTCTTTATACTAGCTACTACTATTATGTATTTATAGCCTTTAGCCTAACTTAAGGTTAATTTAATTATATTAAGAAGGTTATAGTTAGTTATTTAATAAGTCTAATTAGAATATAGGCTTTATAAATCGCAGGTATTATATTAATAGCTATAATTAATATTAGTAACTGTACTTAATAAAGGGAAAGTCAGGTTAGGGAATATTCCTATATAGTAAATATATTAGGCATGTCTTTTAGATAATAGAAAGTTAATATAGCTGCGAAGGGATTTATAGCTAGTATTTATATTACTTAATTAAGGTAGTAATTGCGCTACCTAGGTAGATAAACTTTTACTAATTTTAACTCTTAAGATATAGGCCTATTATAGGGGCTATATTATTTAAGATTTTAAATTAAAGTTAAAAGCTTAATAGCTTTATATAAGGCTAATAGTAGTAAAAAGAATATTACTTAATATATACTATTAGTAATATAGTAAGTTTAAGGTATTCAAAGAAACACTAAATCTTAATATTAATTTAATTAAATAATATAATTAAAATAATATTATTTTTATTATTTTTAATTTAATTTATTGATTTTACTTTTTATTAAGCTTAATAAGTAAATACAATACTATATTAAGTAAGTTTAGGAATATATTAAGTTGGATCAAGATTATCTAAAATCTTTATATTAAAATACTTAAATTATTTAATAAGCTTTTAATTAAATTTAAGAATAAAAGGATTTAAAAGTTAATTGTAATTAGCTTTATTTAATTTAAACATTAATTAAGTATTTACCTTTTTATAAGTAGTTTAATATAATATTTTATAAAAATAAATACATTAAAATACTTAAATATAAAGACATATTTATAAAATATAAAGATATTAATTTTTAATTTAAACTACTATTTCTTTACTAGTTTTACTTTATTTACTTTTAAATATAAAATTAATTAATTATATACCCTAGTATATATATTTAATTAATAAAGCTAGTTATTATTAACTTTAAGTTAATTTAACTTTTACTAACTAGCTTATATAAAAGTTAACCTAATTCCTTTAATTCTAACTTTAATAGAACTTTTAATCTAATCTTGCTATTACCCTGCCTTTATCTAGCTCTATTTACAGATATACTATCCTTATTAATTTAAAAATAGCTTCCTTTTAACTATAATAACCCTTTTAGCTATATTAAAAAGCTACTTTTTTATATATATTTAAGTTTAAGCCTATAAAAGTAATAAAAAAGGCTGTTTAATTTAATTAAAAAGGATAACTTTTTTTTCAATTACTTTTCAAATTTTAAAAGCTAATTACTTATTATTAAGTTTATTTAAATTAAATAAATTAAAAAGGCTTATATAATAACTTAATTGAATTAAATTATAATTAAAAATAATTATTTTAATAAAATCAAATTGATACTTTAATAAAAAGTTCTTTTTAATAATAGTTACTATTATACATAACTCTTTATATTTTACTTTACTAGCTACTATTATAATAGGTCTAATAGCTAAATTAAAGTTATAGGTAGTTATATAATAGACCTAATTATATAGCTATAGGCTATTTTACAGTACTATAATAATAGCTATTATTAATATTAATAACTGTAACTAATAGAGGAAGTCAGGTTAGGGAATGTACTTTATAATAGATATACTAGGCATAGTATATTATAAGGATTAATTAAAGATATCTTAGTCTTTTAAATAAGATAAAGGAAAAAGGGTTAATATAGCTGCTTAGGGATAACCCTATAGGTAGTATTTATATTACTTAATTAATATATTACTAAAGTTAATAAACCTTTATTAATTTTAATTTTTAAAATATAGGCTTATTTATTAAAAAGAAAACAAATATTATCTTTTTATTTTTTTAAATTACAAAAAGTAAAGTATTATTTAACTAATTAGTATAAATATTATATTAAGGAATTTAATTTATTATCTTTAGATTTTTTTCTTATATTATAATTAGAAATTAAAGTAATTAATAAAGTATCAAAGAAAAAATACCCAAAAAACGTTAATATATTAATTATTATTAAAATTATTATGATATCTATTTTATTTTTATTATTAAAAAGAATTTAATCAATTATTATATTACTAAATTAAGAATTTATTTTATTTATTTCTATAATTAAACTATTTAACTATTAATTATTTATATTATTCCTTAACTTATATTCTTTATACTATATTACCTTATAATTTAATTTAATTTAATTATTATTAACTTATAAAGCTAGCTTTAATTTACTAATATTTATGGTTTTTCCTTTAATACTAAATCCTTTATTTCTTAATTTACTTTTTTCCTTTTCCTTTCCTTTGTATTTCCTATTTTTTATATTATAATAGCTTTTGATTTTTTATAATATAATATTTATACTAGTAATCAAATTACTATAATTATATATTTTAACTTCATAAACTATTTTTAATATAAGTGATTATTGTTACTTAATATAATTTTAGTAATAAAGGCCTATGACTTTATTAATAGGTTTTAACTTTATTATAAGTATTTAACTAGGTCTTTTAAGGCTTATAATTAGCTTATAATATATAGAATAATAAAAGTATTTAAAGATATATTATAAAGCCTAACTTTATAATTAAAGATTATAAAATTAACTTATTAGTAATTTATTAATATATAATAGGTTTTTACTTATAACTTACTATTATTAAAGGAAAATATACAAATTAAAGATATTACTAATATTAAGATTATTAATATTAATTAAAGAACTAGTTATATAGTAATTAGTTATTATATTTAGTTAATTATAGCTAAGTTAGCTCTTATCAATATTAATTATATAGTAATATATTTTATAATAGGTTTTATAGTTTTTAGCCTATTTTAAAATAGTCTATTTAAATTAAAGCCTTAATAGTAATTACTTTAATTAAGTAATAATAAAAAGAGTACTTAGCTTACTAAAGCTGAAAAAACATCTTTTTAATATTATAAATTAAGGCTACTTATTTGATTAAATTATAAGGTTTAAAGTAATAGCTATATAACTTTAACATTTAATATTAAGGTTATTATATTTCTTAATATAGTGTATAATATTATATATTATAATCTATTAAAAAATAAGTATTATATTATATTATTCTTACTATACAAGACCTGATTAGCTATACTTTATATACTAGCTATAAAGATATTTAACCTTTTAGTAGAAAAGTAATATTAAAATAATATATTAATTTAAATAATATAATAATTAATTAAAAAGTAATATTGTACTTAATTAAAAGATATATAATTTATAAATCTACTAATTAGTTTTAATTAAATAAAATATAATATATTATATATAATAATCTAATAAAATAGTAGCTGTACCTTATTTATAGTTATAAGAAATAATTACCGTATATTAATAATTATATTACTTGCTTAAGCTATTTTATACTTTTTAATTTTAGTTTTGTCTTCAGGTATTACTTAAAAGGTTTTAGTTATAAATATTAAATAATTAATAGATTTATTTTAACTTAAGTTTTTTAAAAAAAATTTACTATTAAATAATATCTTTAAATAAATATAACTAAAAAAAACCTTTTTTAATAATTATTAGTAAAGATTATAATATAAAAGAAATAAAAGTAAAGTTATTATAAAAATATAAGTAATTTTACAAAAGATACATAAATAAAGATAATTATAATTTATATATATTAATAAATATATAAAATAGATTATACTTTTTTAAATAAATATTTAAAAAGCTAAAGATTATAAATTTAAATTTTAATAAAAAAAGGTAAAAATATTAAAATACTCATAACTACTATATATAAATAAGGATTTAAAATTGAAGATTAAAGATATATGTATATATAGTACTAATTTCTTTAATTCAAGGCTTTTATAAAAATTAAGTAATTAATAATTTAAATATAAATTAGGCTTTTAAAAATATTTCTAATAATACTTGTATAAGTAATTTTAATTAAAATAATTATAAAGTAAGTTAATAGTATTTAAAAAATTAAGAATTCTTTTAAAGGCTTAAAAGTTATTAAAAGATAATAAATAATATTATTAATTATTAATAATTAAGTATTAAAGATCTTTTATAATCATTATTATTTAATATTAAACTATAAGTATATATATATAAAAGTATTTAAAAAGGTATTAGGGATTAATTTTAAAATAAGACTTAATATTATAAAATAAATACTAAAACTTAAACTATTAAATAATTTAAGTTTTAAAAGGGATATAAGTATTATATACTAATTGTTTAAAGATTAAATAAAGGCTATTAATAGTATTTTATTTTAAAGTTAATAAGTAAATAAAAAGAATAAATTAAACTTTTAATTATTATTTTTAATAATTGATTAAAAATAATTAAAATACTTAATTAAAGCTTTTATAAATAATTTAATTTATTTATAATTTAAAAACTAATTTAATAATAAGAATTACTTTAAATAAAACTTTGATAGGTTTTAATTTAAAATTTAAAATTACTATTAAGAATACTTCATAAAAATAAAAAGTAATTAGGTATAATACCCTTTTATTATATTATTATCTTATTTATCCTCCTAAGGCAAAGTTAAAAATATTAATCTTAAGTTTTACTTACTAGTAAGGGTTAAATATAATTAAGATAAGTTTACTAATAATAATATCCTTAAGTTATTTAAAAGCTTATTATACTTCTTTTATTTATTTAAATTACTTATCTTTTTTAGTAATCTTAATAAGTAAGATAATAATCTTATTAAAGTTCTTAATAAATCATTAGTAATAATTAGTAAATCCTAAAGAGAACTAGGTTTCTTTTATTAATATTAGAACTTTCTATTTAATAATTATAGTAATTTTCTATTTATTTATTCTTATCTTATTATAAGAGATTTTATATCCTAGGTAGATTATCTTAAACTAATAAAAGTAACTATTAATAAGTTTAATAATATATAAATTAAAGCTAAAGGCCTTAAAGTAAGACAATAAAATATGGTATTTATTTTTAATATAATATAATATAAGGCATTATATACTATATTAAGAAATCTAATAACCTTGATATTAAGTCTTAGTAGAATATATAGTTATTACCTTAAACCTTAATATCTAATTAAATAAATAGCTGTAATTTATAAGTATAAAAAAGATATTTTCCCTATCTTCAGAAGGCTAAATACCCTCTTTATTATTACCTAATTAAGCTAATTACTACTAAGGCTTTAACCCTAAAAGATTATATTAAAGTAAGCTAAAAACCTTAACTTTTATTATAGGATAAATTACTATATAACCATTATTAATAATAATTAACCTAGTCATGATTATTTAATTATAGTAGTTAATAATTATATAATAAGTCCTTTAATAGATATTAATAGGCTTAAATTTAAATATATTTTTACTTTATATTCCTTCTTATAGTATTATAAAATTATAAGAAAATACCTATTATATACTAATAAATTATAATTAATATCATAAGTTAATCTTATAATCTTTAGTTATTATATATAACTTCTTAGTATTGAGAAAGATATATATTTTATTAACTATATTATAGGCTAGATAGAGGTATTAAAAGACCTAGCTAATTACTTAGAATAAGGTTAAGGTATATTAAGGTAATAATAGGCCTTTATTAATAGTATTATATTAGGTAGTAATAATAATTTATATTAGGTATAATTTATAAAGTTAATATATTTAATATACTTAATTAAATTAATAATATAAATATTTTATTCAAAGAATTAAGGGCTATTATAAGATAAAAAAGAGAAGTAAGAAGGAAAAGAAAAATTAAGAAAAAAAGGTTTTTATACTTAATAAAAAGTCGTAAATATTAATAACCTAAGGCTAGCTTAATAGGTTAACCATAAATTAAACTAGGTTATGAGATAATATAATAAGAGGAAGATAAGTTAAGGCTAAATATAATTAAATAATATATAGGAAGTATATTTATAATTATATATTAACATACTTTAAGTAAATTATTTAATTTAAAAAGTATAATTATATATTTAAATAATTTATATCTTATTAAAATAGCTGTTTTTTATTTATTATTTTCTTTAATTCAAATAAGGTTATAAGTAGATATAAAATTAAATATAATAAACTATTTTTTATTAAGTAGTTACTTCTTAAGTTTATTAATTAGAGGTAATAATATATTTTTTTTATAGTAATTTTATTAAGTTATTAGTAATTTACTACAAGTCTTAGCTTATTAGAATTAGGTTTTAATATAAATATAATACCCTAGTTTAGATTATTACTTTTCTACTAATTTTACTTTATATATTCTTATATATTAGGTTAATTAGTTATATATTATATTATATATATTTAATTTATAAAGGTTGATTTAAGTTTTACTAACTAACTTATATAAAAGTTAGTTTAATTACTTTATAAAACCCTGCCTTTATGCTATATTTATTTAACTTTATATGTAAGCTCCCCTTACTAATTTAAGAGCAGCTCCTCCTTAATAGTATTAACCCTTTTAGATATATGAAAAAGCTACTTCTTATTTCTAACTAAGTTTAGACTTATAAAGGCAGTAAGGAAGACTACGTAGTCTGACTAAAGGTAATAACCTTCCCTTAAACCCCTTTCTAGGTCTTTAAGACCTAATAGCTTAGAATTAACTTAGTTTAGATTAATTAAATTAATATGATACCTCTAGTTTATATAATTAATTACATAATAGGTATAACTATATAGCTATAAGCTATTTTATATAGGTATTAAAATAATATATTTATTATACTATTAGTAAGAAGGGTTAAAAGCTAGGTTAGGAAACTTACTTATAAGTTTATACTTAATTACTTACTTAGCTAGGATTTAACTAATCTTTAAGGCTAGATAAAGAAAGAAGGGTGACTTAATTACTAAGAGCTATTATTAATACTGCCTGGTTAAGGCAGTAATTATATTACTAAGGTAAATAAACTTTATATAATTTTAGATTCTATAATAATAGCCTGCTATAGGGGTCTTACTATTTAAGCCTTAATAGAAAAGTTAAAAAGCTTAATATTTTTATATAAGGCTAATAATAAGGAAAGAAAAAAATAAATATAATACTTTAATAATATATTCTTAAGTTATTTATTAAATTCCTTTATAATAATTTATTCTCCCTAGTTTAAACTACTGCCTTTTTATTTTTATATATAAGGTTAATTAGTTATATATACCTTACTATATATATTTAATTAATAGAGGCTAGTTATAACTTTAGGTTAATTTAACTTTAACTAACTAACTTATATAAAAGTTAACCTAATTCCTTTAAATTTCTATAAAACCCTGCCTTTACCAAGGCTACTTAATCTAACTTAAGGTAATAACCTTCCTTTAGGCCCTTTTTTATGTCTTTAAGACCTAATAGCTTAGAATTAACCTAGCTTAGATTAATTAAATTAATATGATACGTCTAATTTATATAATTAATTAAATAAATTAGGTTATAAGTAAAAATAGCTTTCTTAATAAGGTTAGATTTATACCTTATTAAGAAGTTCTCCTTAATAGTAATTACTATTATATAAATCTCTTTAAGTTCTTTTTTATTAATTATATCTAAGGCAGGCCTAATAGCCAAATTAAGGTTATCACTAATTAAATAATAAATATAATTATAAAACTATAGGTTATTTTTATACACTAAGTATTAAGATAATATAATTATTATATTATTAGTAAGAAGTGTTAAAAGCCAGGTTAGGAAACTTACTTTTAAGTTTATACTTAATTACTTACTTATTTAGGGTCTAATCAATCTTTAAGTAGAAGTATAATAAATAAACTAGGCATAGTATTCTTTTAGGTAGGATAAAGAAAGAAAGCTAACCTATCTGCTAAGTAGTAATTAGTCTTAATACTACTTAGTTAAGGTAGTATCATACTATTAAGGCAGATAAATGTTATATAATTTTAAATTCT
Organism: Fusarium proliferatum ET1; assembly: GCF_900067095.1. Lineage (NCBI taxonomy): Eukaryota > Fungi > Ascomycota > Sordariomycetes > Hypocreales > Nectriaceae > Fusarium > Fusarium proliferatum. The sequence continues at coordinate 73,421 of NW_022194808.1, read as the reverse complement.
ATAATAATAGCCTGCTATAGAGGTCTTACTATTTATGCCTTAATAGAAAAGTTAGAATGCTTAATAGCCTTATATAAGGCTAATAATAAGAAAAAGAAATACTAATAATAACCTTTAATATATATTTCTTTACTTTCTTTAGTATTTTTATATTTCTTAACTCCTTATATATATTTATCTTTAGGTAATACGTATATTTCCTGTTTTAATTTTATTATATAATAGTTTATAAGGGTATTTCTATGTATTTTTAAGTTATTTATTTTCTTTATAAAGGTATCCTAATATTAGTTATATTATACCTTCTTTATATCTTATACTTTAGGAGTATTAATAGTAATAAGTATATATTTCAGTTTATATTACTTTCTTTTATTTAATTACTTTTCCTTTCTTTAAAGTATTATTTTAATAAACCTAGGTATGTTATACTTAATAATATACCCTTTTTAGTATTTATTATAAAAGTTAATTTATTATATTAGATATTTTATTTTTATAAAGATATTATTTATTCCTTTAGATAACTAGGCTTATTTATATATATTATGGGTAGTTACCCTTTTTTTTCTTCTTAATAACCCCTAAGATTTATACTTTTCTGAGTCCTTATTTTAATATATTTCTTTATTATAATATATTTTCTCTTACTTATATATTTTCTTTTAATTAATATATTAAGTCTTCGTTATATTTTCTCTTTTTAATTATATAATACTCCTTTTATTATTTTTTAAACTTATTACTTTTATTATTTTTTATATATTTGCTCTTATACTTAACTAAGGCGTTTTATTTTACTATTTCTTTATAAGTAAGGAATAGGTCTTATAGCTTTTTTTAATTAAGCTATCTAAGTAAAATACTTAATAAAGCCATAATTAGAGAAGAATAAAAGTAAAAGTTAAGAGAAAAATATATCATAAGCCCTAATAATCTTAAATACTAAGACGCATTATAAAGATATTAATAAAATTAAAAACAATAAATGATAAAATAAGTTAATACACTAAGTATATTTTACTAAATTATATAAAGAATAAAGCTATAAAAAGAAACCTAGGTAAGTTAAAATACTAAGAGTTATTAAAAGTAAATATAAAACTATTAGCTTATAGGAGAATAAGAAACCTAAGTAGGTATATATTCTTCTGCTTCTTTATATTAGGAATAAGTCTTATAGCTTTTTAATTATTCTTTATATATATAATTCTTATCCCTTAGAAGTAATATTATTATATATTTTATAACTAGTCTAAGTTATTTCTAGTATTTAAATATAAATAGTTATCTAAGGGTCTTATTATCTAATTAGTCCTAGGGTTTACTTACCTTAGTATAAGTCCCTAGGTTAATATAATTCTAGGCAGCTTTATAGTTTATGATTATTCTTATTATAATTATAGTATTTAGCTTTATATATATTTTACTATTAATTATTACTATTCTCAGGCTAAGTAGCTCTAAGTAATATAAGTTTTAATTATATTTTATATAAGGTATTACTTAATAGGTTTTCTTATTATTATTTCTAGTTTTAATAGTTAACTTATCTACTATTTTATTACTAGTTAAGGTAATATAAGTTAAAATTACTTTCTTATCTTACTTTAATCCTAGTATTTCTTTTTTCTTTTATATTTATATTATCTCTTATTAATTTTAGTTACTATAATAATATATTTTATAATATGATTAAGTGAATCTGCCTTATATAGCTTATCCTTAACCTCTTCGTTTAATCCTCTATAATAAATCTTTGGTAAGGCTTTATTATCTTATTAAGTTTTAAAGGTAAGTTATTAAAATTTAATAAAATAGGCTATATATAAATAGGTTATTTATGTATTATAATTTTAATAGCCACTTAGTATTGCTTGTTAATTACTTAAATACTATTTTTAAAAGTAATTTTAAAGTTATTTTAATTAATAAAGATATTAATAATTTCCTAGTTTTATATAATTTCCTTATTCTCTAAGTAGTCCCTAAGGATAAATTTAAATTAATTTCTAGTATTTCCTTAGATTATAGGTATTATATATAATACTTTCTTTATAATTATATTTAATTAGGAATTAATAAAAGTAGGCCTTTATTCAGGTTAGGAATAAGACTATATTAATAGCCTATCTCTTAAAGGGTCTTAGCTTAAATAGCTTTAATACTTCCCTAGTATTTAATAAATCTTACTTATTATTTTTATTCTACTAAGTAGTTCTTTAATATAAGAGGGTATTAATTTAATATTATTATAATAGTTAGGCTTTCTAAACAAGTAAACTAGTCCATACTAAGTTACATTTATAAATAATATAAAGCATAGTACTAAGTAATATAAAGTATTATATCTCTTAATAATTAAGTAATATATATTAGGCTTGGTAATATAAAAATATTTTATTAATAGCTAATAAGCTAAGTCTTATAAAAGTGCTAATAAATATATTTTATATACTAATAATAATTATATAAGAGTATTATAATATGAGGTTATTATTAGTCTTAGAATAATATAATTCTAGAGTATTATTATTCTTATACTTATTAATCCTTCTTAGATTAGCTACCTAAGGTAAAGTCTCTATAGGGTATATATAATACAACTACTAGGATTATAATATAATTTCTCCTCTTTATTAATCTTATCCTTAAGGCCTATTAAACTAAATAATATTATTCTTCTTTTAGTAAGGCCTAACTTAAATGTTTTATTATTATATCTTATAATATCTAATTATATATCTAAGTAGTTATCTTATAAAGATTATAAAATCTAAATACTTACTCTTTTTATTAAGTTTATTAATAAAAACGCTAATATGCCTTATATTTATTACTTTAAGGTAGGCAAGAAGTATTTAATATTTACTAATTCTACTTACTATAATAAGTATAATTAGATTAAAAAATCGTAGCATAATACTTATATTATATCTTTTTATTACTTATTATGTATTATTTTATTAATCCTTTATTAAGTATTATAATTATAAATTTAATAAAAAAAAAACTTAAAAAAAATAAAAATAAAATAATTAAGGATTTTCTTAAACTTTATAAGGAGATAGTAGTATTATAATCTTATTTAGCTTTAGTTATTAATTATTTATTTAGGATTTATAAAATTTATAATTATATAAAGGAAAAGTCTTTTAAACCTACTTATTATAGCCTTTAAGAACTAGATTAAGAGGATAAAGTTTTATCTAGGTTAAATATATATAAAGATATATTACTTTAAGACCTCTAGGTAAATTATATTTCTAATAATATTAACTAATCTACTTTAGGTTTAGGTAATAAGCTTCTTAATACTTTCTTTTTATTTAAGGTTAATTTAAAAGTCAAAATGCCACTCTAGCAACGCGTAAAGTGAAGCCAAGGCCTTAAAGCAAGATAACAAAATAAGGTGTTTGTTTTCAACACAACACAATAAAAGGCGTCACACACTACGCCAAAAAACACAATAACCTTAATATATCCACGAGCATAAAGAAGATGTTTTCCCCATCCTTGGAAGGTCGAATGCCCTCTCCATCGCCACCCGGTCAAGGCGATCACCACCAAGGCTCCAACCCCAAAAGACCACATCAAAACAAGCCAGGAACCCCAACTTCCATCACAAGATGAGCCGCTGCGTAATCGTCATCAACAACGGCCAACCCGGTCACGGTCATCCGGTCTCGGTAGTCAATGACTACATAACGAGTCCTCCAACAGACATCAACAGGCTCAAGTTCAAGCATATCCCCATTTTACATTCCTTCCTGCGGCGTCATAAAATCACAAGAAAATACCTGCCGCATGTCGACAAATTGCGACCAATACAGCAAGTCAATCTCGCGATCTTCGGTTACCACGTACAGCTCCTCGGTATCGAGGAAAATACGTCCCTCATCGAATACATCGCAGGCTAGATGGAGGTGTTGGAAGACCTAGCCGATCGCTTGGAAAGGGGTCAAGGCATATCGAGGCAACAGCAGGCCTTCATCAACAGCATCGCATCGGGCGGCGGCAACGGTCCATACTGGGCGTGGTTCATGGAGTTGAAATGCGCGGTCGAGTTGGTTGAATTGACGGTGTAAATGCTCTATCGTGAGAATCGAGGGCTTCCGCGAGGTGAAGGAGGGGAAGTGAGGGGGAAAAGAGGGGGGACAAGGCAAATTGAGAAAAGAAGGTTTTGGCGTTTGGGGAAAAACTATGAATGTTAGCGGCCCGAGGATGGCTCGGCGGGTTAGTAATAGATTGGATCAGATCGTGTTACGACCCCCGCGGTTACGTCACGTGTACCCCACAATTTCATCCAACAACTCACCAATCATGTAACAAGCCATGCGGGACGACCGTGCCCCCTTGGGACAGCGTCCTAACACCCAGACTACTAGTATATAGAACACACTCATTAGCACTTTCATAGACTTAGCTCACCAGCTATCAATAAGACTTCTTTACATCAATAAGCCTAACACGCATTACTTGATCATTAAGAGACGTGACACCCAACTCGCTCAGTATTAACGCCCTACGCCATCTGCAAACATAAACCTAGTACGGACTAGTTTCCTGTTTGAAACCCCATTCGTCACAATTAACTTAATGTTATTATTGTTACGACCCAACACATTCTGACGCACGTGAGAATGGGTGCCCGACTCTTTCTTCCAATCATTAGCTACCTACCCTGTAACAAGTCGAACGCACGCCATTCGACTTACATGACAAGGAGGACGGACAGAGTCGAACCGACCGGGTTCGAGCTGCATATACCTCAGTATATATACACATTCATTTAGCAGTAGATAGAACTTAGCTCACCAGCTATCAATAAGGCATCTTTACTTCAATAAGCCTAACACGCATTATTTGATCATTAAGAGACGTGGCACTTCGCATCGCTCAGCATCACGCCCTACGTTATCTGCAGACATAAACTTAGTACGGACTAGTTTACCTGTTTGGAAACCCAACCGTCACAATTATAATTAGCTGCTTTAATTATAGCCTAAACCTAGCTATATATAACCTAGTTAAAGAGTTTTACTCTTTATCTTAATAACTTTAATAATTAAAATAAATATTAGAAATTTAAATTTATTTTAATATAGGGTATACTTTAAGGGCTTAATATATTAGCCTTAATCTTCTTCTTATAACCTATTTTAAATGTCTTTTATTAACCCCTATAAATAATGTATCTAAATTATCTATTATTAATAAGTAATTTACTTTAACTTCTTATACCTTTTAATTATAAGTATTAATAGTATTAATATAGTTAATGAGTAAGCTAACTAGATAAGCAAGCTAACTATAAGTCCCTTATTTTATATTATTCCTAACTAATAAGATGCTTCGTGACTACTTAATATATTATAACCTTTAAGTAAGGCTAGAACTCTACTTACTCTCTAAGCCTTCTAAAATAACTTAAAATTATATTTCTAATATAGTATAATTATATATAAGGTTAAATATAGTACCATTTATAATAAGTAAAATAGTATATAATTATAAAGTTGTTACGATTCGTGCCCGTAACAGCGCTGTAAGGCTTCTATAAGGCAGCTGTAGCACACCCATGATTGCTTGCATAGCGATTATGGCCCGATCTTTTGCCCTGTGGTTTAACGACTTGGGCAACCGTTACACCTGTGGCGTAGTTGTTAGGTGCAACCGTTACACATAGAACGAGAGCCAAGTTACCTTTCAAGTTCTCGAAATATTCAAATGTGATTCTTTAGTCATGAGATGTTGTTTGTCATACATCATCCATCTCTAATCTTTGCAATGACCTCTCGCATAACAAGATAATGTTAGCTAGATTCGTTGTCAGTTTTCAGAAAACCTCGGTCACTTTGGTGATATCATTTCTGGACCTATTAAGCAACCCCATTGTTGCTGAACCTTTTCTATACAAAACCAACGTTGGATAACCTTACAAGTCTACTCAAATGAATATTAATAAGTAGCGTCTGGCAATATGTGTCCTATAGAAGGAAGTTCCAACCACCCTGGTCTAGATATCGTCTATGTTGCTACGAACTCACCTTAGTTCGCAGAGAGAAGCCCGATGTTATCGCCTATAGTGATCCTTGATGTCTGATATCGTCTAAGAAAGAGCCTTCTTGTGCCTTCCTAGCAAATCGCGTGATAGCATGGAGGATGGATGAGTCGTAGCCTAAGACCTTGGAGGTATAACAATGTGACTTCCGGCACCGCAGGCTTCGTCCGTTCACGCTTCGTAGCAGAGCAATTTCCGGCCTTACATGCTCCTAATGTGAAGTTATCTGAATAGTAAAGATCTGGTTTGGCGGGTCCGAGTCAAGGTTGTTTTCTGACGTTAAGCTTCTCTGCTGGAACGGTATACACAGTCGGGAGTTTCTCGCTAAGGCTGGAGCTGTGCAGTGTCCACTATATGGATAGCTCACAGGAAATTGAAAATGTAATGAAATACAGTAAGCCCAATGTGGCCTGGATAGACTAAAATAGATATAAAATCGCACAAACTATCTATCGTCTATCCCATCTGTGTTTCCCGTGGCTCTGGCATGTCGAGAAACTAAATTACACGAGACGGTAGGGCAGCGTGATGCTAGTATGGAGAAGGGCGAGAGTTAAAGGACGCGTAAGAAGACGCCGGTCGGCAAATGTCGTCGTTGAGAGATGATGTTGAGTCGGGAGGCGTATGCGAGGTCAGCGGGATGCCCGGATGCCCATTTGCAAGTCCACGGTTCCGTCGCTTCTGTTCTGCAGGTCGTAAACCCATGACTGAACTTTCCGTGAAAAGGATGCCTTGTAAGAACACAAGGCTCGGGTATTTTCCACTGGCTGAAAGCCCAGCTAGAACCATGGAGATGATTATCACAGCTAAGCCAGCCCAGAAATGGTGAACGGCCGTTCGTCTAGGTATGCTGTGCCTTTGAGTCCCACAAGAAGTACGATACATTATCGCTATTGTTACGACTTGGGATGTCAGCGGAGGCAAGACACACGCAATTTCGCTGTGAACCTTGACTTGAGGAACGAATATCAAGGCCACTACGATGATAACCTCAATACACTCAAAGGCAACAGCAAACATCGCCCAGATATCCAGATCGAAGCCATTCCAGATAGGAAATATAACCGCCAGGACCTGCAAGGATATCTTAGAGCAAGCGCATGACGGGTAGCAGACTCTTCACTTACTTGTAATGTTCCAATCCCCCATAGTGATAGCGTGATCAAGATCGCGTACATAGCACCCTGAGGAGACCAGGAATCCTTGACCACTCCACTCATCTGAAGAGAAAAAAGAATCAAGGCCAGCAGCTCTAGTATTATCCATACTATAGCCAAGGCCACCAAACACGTATTTTTTGACCAAGCGGCGTCGAACTTGAGGTATATGAAGAGAAGGAAGAAAGACAAAGAGAGTATGGATAGGAGATAGCTATCAACGATTTGATATTGGTGCATGTTGTCTATGTTTGTTTCAAAGAAGTCGATGGTAGAGTATTCGTAGGCTGCACTCAGGGTGGTTGAAGCGTCATGATGAGCGACTGGAAGTGGAAGCCGGGCCTTATTTAAGCCTGTCACCCATCAGATCCATGGTCTCTTTATTGGCGATTGAAGTTGGCATGGTTGCTCAACACTGGGTCTCGCTTATGACTGGGGATTATACAAAACTACCTCAAGTCCGCCAGCCGGTCTTTAGCGCTTTACAAAGGATCTGTGGAACAGTTCCGAGACCCCACGAATTTGTGGATTTGGTAAAGCCCCTGACGCATGGCAAAACTACGATAAGAACTCAATCACGCTAATTAGTTCCCGCCAACGGTGTTGGTCGAAGTGGCGTCAGGGAACTCCTGACTTGGATCATTCAGATAGCCTACTTCCCGATATTTGACAATTTGCCACCCAAGTTCATGGCCGTTCCCATGACTGCCTGAGGGAATCATAGTTCTACTCTCTGTGAACACGATATAAAGTCACCAGAATCATAATGAGTAGTTTTGTTCTACAACATGAATCAAATTGCTGGATTTTAATTACGTTTCTTCTCGTCGGTACTTGTCTACTGTCTGACGAAAATAGATGTCTCATCCACCTTCTGCCCCATTCGCTGTGTAGTCTTGCACGACGCGGATCTAAGCAGCATGTTAGCTCCTGATGCAATTGAACATCGCAAAGACAAACCTACCCTCGTAAGGACGACAATGCGTTCAGGTTCTTTCTTTTCAGCCTTTCCCTCACCCGATACCATATTCTACATAGGTTTTTGGGCGCGTGTCCAGGGAACATCTCACAGAGTTTGGCCAACTCATATGGCGATGTCCGATTCTCGCGCAAGCACGCCTCTATGCGTTGTTCCATCTCTTCGAAAAGACCTCGTGAGCCTAGTCATGACAACACAGACGCCATCGAGCCAGTGAGGCAGGATGAAAACAATGAAGAAAGACAGCCAACGACTCAGCGAGATGGACCTTCGTCTGGTGGAGGGGGTCTCAACGAATTCATTACCTGCCATGACATGATGGCTATTATGGAACCAAGTGTCCATGTAGCTGCAGCTGGAGAAGATGGTAACCTATCTCGCAAAGATGATCCGGCCAACGAGAAGAATGTCTAAGACAGGCTTTCTACTGAAGCAGTGTTGGGATCTACTACGGCATGACTAAGATAGTTTTGTTTATTTAATGTAAATTTCTGGTCTCTCCATTCAGAAGGACAGCGAATCCCCCTCCTGTAAAAACACCAAGATGATGCTCGTTCGTACGGTTTGTCGGACCTTGACAATTATCAAAGCCGTTCGGCCAGGCAGATTTAAAGCTGAAAAGGCATATTCACCGTCTATATTTGTGCGCACAGATTTGATTTGATTTGATTTGATTATCCTACGCGGTTGTCGTCGTTTAAACAGTTGTGCGCACAAGGTCGTCTGATGTTTTTCTCTAATGTAATCAAACTTTTAACCTGATTTGGTTTCAGCTAGCTTCATCTCACTTTACTTCACTTCATTTCACTTCATTTCATCGAACTTCATCTCAGTCGAGGTCGATTATCCCTTGATAGATTGGTGGCTAGGAATGTGCCCCACTTTCCCTTCTCGCAGTATTATCCTTGCATCTAGAAAGTGAGGGGGGATGAATCAACCCCTGATCAAGAAAAAGAATCAAGTCTAGAACCAATGACTCACCACATTCTGGGCCGCACTTGGATACACTCACCCTATCGCATTTGTGCGTATCTTCCATCCATTTGCCCCATAAAATAACTACGGGTCGCTTCACCATTAATATTTTTACCTCACTTCACTTCACTTCACTTCACTTCACTTCACTTCACTTCACTTCACTTCACTTCACTTCACTTCACCTCACCTCACCTCACGTCATTTCCTCTCATCTCCCATGTTTCTTCCTCCCGCCTTAGTCATCGTCAGTTTCAATACGCGTTACCTAATTTCACCAAGTCTTAATTTGTTTCATTTCATTCAGATTACCCCAATATCAAATCACTAGCGGCATTAGGCACGAATTTTGCCGAATACGCCGCTACCCGAATGGCCTAAGGTTGCCCTAAGAAGCTTAGCAACAATACCTCCTCGACTCTTCTCGCCGCCCTCAGGTCCGAATTGCAACACACTCAAACAGTCGTTTGTAATATTGCTTTTCTCTTGATTAATAACCGATATGGTGCAGCACATATCAGAGACCGTCGCCAAAGACGAGGGAAGGCTCAAACAAGAGGTCCAGAGACTGGTAGGCTCGCATATTCCATCTTCAAGGCTACGTTTTTAACTGTCAATTAGTTTGATGATCAAACGAAGCTCCTAGATGAAACACAAGGGACTGGAAGTTACTATGTGCCGGGCGTACATTATACAGTTTGCGGGGTGTTTGTCATTGTTCAGAGCGGTTATGGAGCTGTGAGGGTACTCGGCAAGGATCAAACTCTGCATGAGAATGTGATCACAAGCCCTAACGAGAAGGAGCAATACTGTATTATCATGGTTGAACCAGGGCAAGAATGCGGGATCCTAGGAAAGCCATCTTATCGTCTCATAATCCGTTAAGAATCTTTGTTTCGTATTTGCCTCTGCATAATCTGCCGTCCAATTGCATGTACCACGTTCACAGACATTTCCATCTTTACAAACGAGTCGTTGGATCCAAGTCTAACAAACGGGAGAGGGATTCCATTGTAAGGGCACGAAATTTGGAGCTGCATCTCCCCAAAATGTTCCAGCAGAAAGCTGAATAACTCCTTGCAAGTGATTGGGATCTGGACTTCTCGTGAATCAGGCGGCGATTCCAGTACTGATGGGAGAGCATCTTTGTTGAGATCCATGAATCTCGTCAAGTCCTGAGGCTTATCCACTCCGTGCCACCATTGCGATGCAGCGGCCAGATAAGTGCTTGATTTCAGCGACGCGAGCTCAGACTGATTAAATGCCAGGGAGCATAAGAAGTAGACTTCTGGTAGATGCGTCCATAGCTCAGTCAATATAGTATGTGCTCGTTTCTTTGGGATATTTTTGACGATATCCGACGCATCTTGTGCTATTAGAAGCTTGGATCGCTTGAGGCGGTCGATCTGCTTGGTGGTCAAAGGGAAGCACCCAACAGAAAACTCTTGGAGCTTCTCCTGGAGTCCGGCGATGAATTTATTGTCGTCAAGGGCCATGCTGACGAACCCGACAAGGGTCTTTGTGACGATAAGGCGGTGTGCGTGAGATGAGATGAAGGTAAGTGATCTAAGATAAAGTGAAGTGAAGTGAAATGAAGTGAAATGAAGTGATATTTTAGAGAGCGAGATTTTTTAAGCGATAATCTTTTTGTGATGACGTGGCCCGAGAGCGTTGGCCAGCTTTTCACTGGACAAGCCCCGCTCAAGCCCTTCAATTCTTGACCCCGTCGTCCAAGTCGTCAAAAGCGAAACTCCCACCAATAGGATACACCCATTAGAATACCACATTGCTCGCCGTATAAGCCTGACAGACAGCATCTGGGAGTGTACCTCATTAGTCAAGTGGGGGCCAAGGCTGTTAGATACCCACGAATACGACGGGGTGAATGTATCCTAGTGTGGACCAGAATGTGGTGATGTTATTGATCGTCGACTTGATTTTCTGATCAGTCTGTCAGGGGGGCGGGGTTCGAATCCCCTTCATTTTTGGATACAAGAATAATATGGTGATAAAGGGAAGTGTCGCAGGGTAGGCATGATCTTCATGGCCACAGAAACAACTGCGTTAGTAAGCAAGCTTTATACTTTAAGTAATTATGCGGAATGGTATTCCATGCACGAAAAAAAAAGAGAAAAAAGAAAAGAAAACAATCAATCAACTCACTACTGCTGCTCACTATTAATAGCCTGACCTTTTATCTTTTAAGCACACTACGTACGACACACCATAACCAATCAGTTTGTTCAACAACTTGCGTCGGTTGGCGAACCACACAACTTGGCCGGTGTGGGCTTGATTGCAAAAACATCCAGTCTGATGCAGGGCACCGAATCAGCTCGAGGGGGAAGACTGGGACAATGGCCCGTTGGGACAAAGCGGTGGTTGCTAACTAAGCTAAGCACGTTAATTCAGCTGTGGCTGGCTTAAACAACTGTTTTACTTTTGGCTACCGGAATGTTGACCCGTCCATTAGTATGCAGCCGAATGCGCCATAGCGGGTCCGGGACGACAGAACAGGCAGATCATTTGCGGGGAACAGACAGCCGAGCAAGTAATTTAGCCCCTGATGAACGGACTCCCGGCTTGCCGTCCTGCATACGGTAGGCTCCTTGATCAGCAGTAAGGTAAGGCTATCCACAAATACTAAAGTCTTCGTCTTTAGAATGCAGCTTGGAAACCTCTTTCAAGTTACTGTCTGCAACGAAGCTTTTGCTTCCTCTTTCTGCAATGGCTGAGACCACAAGCAACAAGGGGGGCCTAACAGCCCCGCCAAACAGCCCAATCCAGGGCGCCACTACTCCTCCAAGTTGCGACGAAATTCAGTCATGCTCACTCATGGGTCCTATCCCTAAGACCCGGATGAGAGAACAATTAGAAGATGAGCCACCACAGTCAAGCTCTTCCTCTCGAGCTCCTTCTCCCTGTCAGCCAGTCACTCTTAGGGGCAATAGCATTGTCCTCTCACGCGCGAACTACGGCCGTCGAGGGGACGACGAAATTATACACGCGTCTGCCACTCCCTCGCTCAAAGACAATGTGTCTCCGAACAACAGTCCTCCTCTGAATCACTTGCTGATTCGACTCAACCAAAATGCATTGCTGGCCTGTGGAATTTTCAATCACTCGAGGCCCTCGAACCCGTTTGCCCACTGGGATGTGCAATGCCTCAATCAATATGGCGTCGAAGTCTACACATGGCATCTCCTTGCCTTTACCGAATTGTCGACCAGTAAACAGCGCAAACGGTACAAGAGTAACGCTCAATCGCTCGAACTACGCCTTCGTGACCTCCAAGCGCATCTTCAACTGCGTGATTATGCTGTTCTTGAAGCAGAGTTTTCGGATCGGCAGACCCTTGACGGTATGACGATGTAGGCAATGCTATGCCAACTGCAGCGTTCTTAAGAAGCCGCACTATCAGACTTTGCGCACTTGCCGAGTGAAGGCTATGACGATGCTGTTGCGATTTTCCTCACTAAGTGTCTTGCTCGATTGCGATTTACGGCTTCCCTGGCAGCTCTTCAAGCAGACCCTGCGAGAGTCATGGCAACCATTTATTGGAAGTTTGAGAGAACTCTTCAGTCGGATGGTTTATCTTCTAACTTGCCTTCACCTTGCATCACAGATCAGGCAGATTTCTCTGAGGAGTATCATTGCAAAAGTTGGTTGGCAGATGTAAGTGATGACAGTGATGATGACAATATTGGTTGGCGGTCTGCTTAATGGCGATGTTCGTGGCAGTGGCAGATATATTCTGCGTCAGTAGGCAATTGGACGAAGATGGCAATGACCATCGTCGATTTTCGGCCTATGTTTCCAATTCATGTTACTGAGCATAGGAAATCGTGTTGGTGGAAGGATAGGGAAGCGAAGGTATCTAAAAGTCGTTATAGAAGCGCGGATAGGAAGTGGTTTGAATTGATCTTGAGAATAATACATCGTGAAATTCTTCTGGCAAATCCTGACCACCGCTAAAGTCTAGGGACGTACCTTGCTCACCTGAGAGCCTGAACTCTGGTAAACTGCAAATTTGGGTACTGCACGGCAAGGACTGTGCCCCTCGTCATCCACACCATTCGCCTGGTCGATCCTTTGCCCTTTAACTGCTATCAAAACTGTTACATATCCAACAAGATGTTAAGGTCATGTATGCTTCCGTCAGTAAATAAAAGATAGTCATGTGCTGTATGTGCCGTATTGCGTTAAACCGCCCCGTTAAATCCCCGTAGTTGGTTTGTAAGTGGACCGCAAAGTCTGCAATCACCTCCTTCAGGTTCAAGATGCCTTATTGTTCCGATATGACTCTGGCAGGGCCAATCACACGTCGTGCTTCCTTGGTCGCGGCCCGATCCCTCTTAGATGGGATGTAACGCGACTCTCGATTCTCCTCCTTGTCGCCTAGCCGCCACCACAGTTTTTCTATTTTCTATTTTTTTTATCTTTATTTTTTATACTTAGGCTCTTTTGTCACTCTATGCGGACCGAGCACGGCTCAATTTTCAGTGGATTATTATCCGGCTTTCACTCGCAGTATAGTCTTTTCCCTGGCAGATACGACCTCTACATCTGCAAGCATGTGGGATTGGATGGAGAACATCTGGACCTTGTATATTTGTTGGTCCAACACTCCGTCCAACACTCCGGCGGGGCGTCTGCTGAGATGAGAGAGAACAACGTAATTCAGCTCAGACGTAATTGGTCCCCGCTCAAGCTTGGCAACAAGGGGGTTAAGGTATTAAAAGCTGGCCGACTCGCCGCCTTTTTGTGAGGGGAATGCTGACTGCAATGCTCTGTTCAGTCTACAACCCGGCTCGTTGATAAACGAACCAACACACGCGTATAAAGACAATTCAGGTTCAACACAATGGCAGCAACCAACGGAGATGTTATCGTAGCTCCCGATGATAATGTTCAATCCCAACTACAAACAATACAAGCATGAGCTAACCTTGAGTCTAGGATGTTGCCGATCAAGACTCCTCTTTTGGAAGTGTATGGGTAGCCTCTTGCTCGTTGTCTTTTAAAAAGACGTCAGATAACTGACATAAGCCCTGGCCATAGGAAACGGCGTCGTCAACCACAAGCCTGAGAAGCTCCATTCTTGACTACCGACGCGAAAACGGGAGAACGTATCATCGATTCAAGGATGGAAGTGGGTTAACCTTCCTTATCCTACAGACATTTCCTACTAATACATACCAACTCTAGAGTACAACCTTCCCACGACGAGCGAGAGAATGAAAGGCTAGGTAAACTTACGCAGCTCACCCGCCGTTTAATTTTGATGCTAAAATTGTTTAGACCTGCAGCACCATTTGTTTCTCCGAACCTTCGACAACAAACTTGGTCTCGCCCCACCAAACCTGCCCGGTTCCAACGTCGAACGAGTTCTCGACGTGGGCACTGGAACAGGTATTTGGGCAATTGGCTTTGCGGATGATCATCCTGAGGCCAAGGTAAAGGAAGCATCCCAGAGCTTAAGATGCTCATAGCTGACATCATTTATAGGTTCTCGGGATCGACCTTTCTCCCATTCAGCCTAGCTTGTACTGTATGAGCTACTCTTTGGGAGCCAAATAGTGACTGACGGTTAACTAGTGTCCCTGCCAATGTGGAGTTCCAGATCGACGATATTGACGAGGAGTGGAATTATTCTGCGCCGTTTACTTACATTCACAGCAGAATGATGAACATGAGCATTCAGAACTGGGAGGATTATCTACGCAAAATCTTTGAGTAAGTTTCACTTGAGGCCCTGTATTGCCTATAGGTTAACCCTGACTGGGCTAGTAATCTTGCTCCAGGCGGCTACGTCGAACTCCAAGATATTGATGCTTTCATGAAGTCTGACGACGGTACGCTTACCGAAGCACATGCACTATCGAAATGGTGTAAGCTTCTACGTGAAGCAGCGGTCAAATTTGGTCGCCCGTACATACCAACCAAGGAATTGAGGAACATCATGGACAAAGTTGGATTCACCAACATCGTTGAAACTCGTTTCAAGTGGCCGTCAAACTGCTGGCCCAAGGACAAAGAATACAAGGACCTCGGAGCATGGAACAATGAGAACACGAACCTTGTTCTTGAATCAATCAGTTTAGCACCATTAACGAGGGGCCTTGATTGGACTATCGAGGAAGTCAATGTTCTTTTAGTTGATGTGAGAAAAGAGTTGAATGATCCAAACATTCATGCCTACTGGCCAATGTACGCAGCCCGCCTTTGACTTCGAGTCTACATGCTAATATATCATTAGTTGCTCAGTTTATGGAAGGAAACCAGAAGTTTGAGGAAGGGTATGCGAGCAATGCAGTAGCTGCGGAATGCTATGGTTGTGTGAATAACTTTGATCCCGGGTCGTGACGCAGTCAGCCACGACCATCAACTACGTAGAGGTAAATCGGCAGCAAGCAATCGAACCTAGCATCGAGTCCGACTGAGCATCTTTGTACTGCACGCATGAATAGCATGCAGTGTCTGTATTATGTTACTCCCATAATCTTTCGGGCCCGTCCACGCATCTCGTAGGTCCATCAGCATCTAGAATACCGCTCTGGCCTTGCTTGCCCTCCTACGGCTTATCGTATGAAAATAGTCACCGCTGTGCTTTGTAAACCTTCTGATCTGTAAGCTCTTTTCCCTATTTACACATGTGCTCATGACGCAGTCTTTCGTAAATTTACAATATCCAGGTCCACGTCATCTAACAAAGGATTAGAAGAGGTTAACGTTGTCCTCACTGATCGTGAGATTGTCGATCGACCTGTCTCTTGGATGGAGCCTGTCTTGTGCAAAGGCTAGGTGTGCTCGATGAAGCACTCAAAAGCGGCAAGCAGAGCCCATCGAGAGCTGCCTTGTAGACAAACCTTTCTATAGCCTAGAGTATGACATGTTGATGAGCCCTGTTTGGTAGTGCATGGGTGTTAGCCTTTGCTGGGGACGTGGATTTGTTGTTTATATTGCGTAGTAGCGCTTGGTGAAAGTATTGGTTATTAAACTTGATTATATGTTATTGAGATTAGACTCCTTCTCCGTGTTAAACCTCTAGATGATTCCATCTAGCCCTTTGAACTCTAAATCTAGGGCTTTCAGACAGTTAGCCTGAATCCTGAAGGGAATGGAAGGAGGATTCCGGGATGCTGCAGCAGCATTAGGATTGCTTAGTAAGAGTGTATTGGGCGCCAGTTGGCTAGATGAGCACTTCTTACTGGTGGCAGTGCTACTACATCCTTCCGGGAATGCCTCAAATGCGATATTCTCCCGCGGTATTGGCCGTTGCGACGGTTGTTCGTGGACCTCGTTATGCCCGTCCCCTGTTGAAAGTTGTTCCAAACGTCGGCATCCATGTAGCTGAAGTCCCTCCAAGACACCACATGTAACGTCTCGTCTTCCTCATCGCGTTTCGGGTATGCCGATGACCACTTCATAAGAAACGCATCTCCGGACATACTGCGAGGTGGGTTTTGCTACAAGTCGTCGCCCAGCCAGCATTCAAGCAACTGCTGTATCACCTCGTCAATGACGATCTCCTACGTAATGCCGTTCCGCTTGATCTTGAGGAAGCTCTTATAGTATGGCGTTAGGTTGATTAGGGGCTCCACGTTCCACTTCGTTCGTTTACGAAAAGCTGAGGATCGTGGACACAAATTGCAGTCCATCCTCTTCAACCTTGGACTGCTGGTATTTGCGACTAGTGACACCAAGAATCGTTCCTAATATTAGTGCCACTTATAGGTGACGCCTAAGGAGCGCTGCCCGTGTCTGGATCTCGAATGCCTGTGCTTGGGTGCGCGGATACGCAGCACGATAAAAAGAATATTGACCAGTGTCTATATGTTGTTTCCCTGCCTGTTACCGTCGCTCACCTTTCGTTCCTTTTCTATCCTTGGCAAATTTCATCTGTCCCCGGTCAGAGCTTCATTTGGCATCTTTGCCTGTATTTGGACTTGCGCCAAGAAACACCAGCGCTCTGCAAGCATGTGGAACGTCGCGCGTGGCGCAGCCTACCCACCTGCTTCTCAACCGGCATAGGCTCCGGTATCATCTTTGATTTCGGATACCACTCTCTCCTAGCCTCCAAGCCCGTAAATGTCTTAGCTAAGGCTATCTAAAAGATCGTCGCCGGGTAAGGCCGAATTTGACTGCCACATGCTTGAAGATACCGTTTGCCAGGTGGCCACGAGTTTGTTGATGCTGAACAACGGAGCTTCATGCAGTATGTGGAGTGCGGGCTGCCTAAAGACAAGTTTTAGACGATGCTGCGGTGTGTCTGGGATGTTATTGTTGGAGACATGGACGCCAAGATGTGGAAGCCGATTTAACTTGCCTTGAGCATGTAACAATAATGTCTTGTGGTGGAGTATATAGAACTCTACTTGGATTGATCTAGCCCAGTTCCATGCATTGGCACCGTGCACCCAGACCTGACCAATCTGGTCTTGTCCCCGCGTGTAGTGCGGCAGGGACAAGCACTTGGATTGCAGGACACTAAACCTGTTGATGCTCGCGTTATCTGGGCTCGAATATTTGCTTCCTGCCGCCCGGCCTTTCACCTCATCCCTTGCCTAGTTGACATGGTGAGCATCACCGGCCGTAGAGGGTCACTATCTGAGTACAATTTGCGGCCGACTTTATGCCACGCATCCGAATCACATTCCCACAATAAGCTATCCGCCATCCCTTACGCGTCCTTCTCTAGAGTGGGCATGAGCTGGCAAAACGGGATAGGAGGGCTTGAATATTCATGATTCGCCAACTGCTTGGACAGACTTTGCCGACTTAACCCATACAAGTATAGGCGTGGGTCGGTAAATGGAGAAAGTCGTCGATGCTCACTGCAACTCAGCACATCGATCGTATGCAAAAGACTGAGGTTTTGTAGAGTTGTCACCCAATTACACAGGATCCAGCGTTTCTTGACTAGGCATACAAAATGGATAATCGCGGGTGTCTTCGTCTTCGTTGAGGCGCCATTGTGAAGTTGGCAACTGCCGCTGCGGCTGCAGTTTGAGTTCTACCTCGGGACTTCGATGAAACTCAATAGGGACCAGTGACGCGCTCTGAAATACATCATAAGCGGCAAAGGTTGAGGCAGTAGCCTTATGTGTTAGCGATGGCTCCTCACCGCTGCTGTGGTTTGTAACTCACCAAAAGCCCATGGTCGGTGGACGACGAAAGCAAGAAGACGAAGGCCGCCAATGTCAGTACAATACGTGCCATAAGATACCCCTTCTCCATCAGGCCAGGTTTTCCTTCTGACATAGGCTGGTTCTTCTCTGCAACCACGCTTATCCATTCCCAGATAAAATAAAGATGGCACCCGCTGGCCGACACCTTCGCAAGTACGAGGCCGTGGCTTGAGATTGCAAGCAGCTGGAATATAACCCCGAGCTGGAGCAAAACCCAAGCAATACCAAAACCCGACCAAATGTGCCAGGGGTTGAAGATGCGCATACTCGGTTGCCAAGCGAAGGTCGATATCATGGCCTGGATGCGCTGTTAGCCATAGGTCTTGGTCTTTTGATTACAGTTGGCATACCTCATGAAACAAATTAGTAGATATGATCCAAGTGGCTAGTACCGTGGTGTAAGGCTCGCCACGAACGAACGTTAAAGCTGTAAGGGCTGACGTCGTTGCGGATGTAGTGGACACGAATAGGAATATCCGCCAAAAATACCGCTTAGGGTGTCGTTCCCTGTAACACGAGAACGCGCTCGGTGCTTTGGGCTTGCATATCTTGTTCAGCCGCCAGTAGATAAGCCGCGCCAAAGAGATCAGACATGAAGTATAGGTAAGAATGAGAGTGACCAAGAGAGAGATACTAGGTGACGACCAGGACATTTTTGCAGCCTAATGAAGAAAGACACTGACAAGTAGATGAGAAAGATGTCTTGTCTGCCTCATCTGCAGAGTACTGTTGCAGGTCAGTAGAGCATTTATATGTCGGCCAAGACCGTGGTCTCGAGGATTAAGAGGGAGACAATCCCAGTCAGTCGGCCTCTCATTGAACAGAACAAAGTCTTCAGGGAGCGGAGCGATCCTCGTTGGTCAGTAATCACAACCCGCTTAACTAGTGTTCCATGATCCATGTCCTACGAGCTTCAAGTTCCGGCAGCCGTTCCGTCCCCTGCACTGACCCTCTCACCCTCCTTTCTTCGCTTAGGGGTTTCTGCATCATCCTTTCCGTGTGGAAGACGAGGTTGCTAATATTTTATTATGTTGACTTTGTTTTAGGCGACAGTATAGCTCAGTTGTTTTGCGCGTTTGGTACCCCAGCCTCTGTTGAAGAGTGAAGATTGAAGTTTTCGTACCGTGAGGATACTGCGCGTAGAATTCTCTGCGTGCACAGTAAGGACGGCGAACTACTACACCTAACGGGTCACATCTTTGCTATATCGCGTAGCGCTAATGATCTACCAGGGTCCAAGAGAAGCGCGCACCTCAACGACTGTTTCCTCCAACGAATCAAAGATTATATTCGTTTGTGGAGGATCCCGCCTCAGCCGACACCTGACCCAACACCCCCTCCGTTCATTAACGTTACTGCTGTCTCTTTTGGCGCGGTTGTTCCACTGGCACAATTGTCCCATCGAGGCTGGATTTCCACTTATCGCCTGACGCGACTCTGTTCCCTCACTAACTTGACAACCCAAAAGTTAGACATCCATGCGAGGTTGCACGGTATTATTCCCATCTTTCTTAATTATATCGGGTGGATGTTGCCCTCCACACCTCAGCCGCACCAGATATCTGCCAATGTTTCCAAGATTTTAGGGAAACGAATGCAATTCAGTTCGAGTAATAATAGCCATAGCCGCATTCATCACTAATGTTCCTGCATGGGCCTATCGTCGTGATCCCAATCGCCCGATTCGTAAGAAACTCCGCCATCCTGGATATTGAGTCGCCGGCTCGCAAATTCTATAAATTGCAGCGCCCCAGCGTCGTCTTTTAACACTCTCTGTTGCTTCTACCATTTAATTTGTAACTATGACGACCTTGACCGTATTGGGAACAGCTCAGTTTATGTACTCCAATATGGGTGTCAGCTACGCTAACTACTTCTCTTCTATGGTATCTGATTTCAACATGCGTAATATATATGGAGTTGAAGGTTCCGGTTGCTCGATAACTATTCCAAGTATCGAGACGTTACTGAAAAGCTTGTCCCAGATTTTCGGATTCCTGTGGAAGCCGGCGCGATAATATCAGGAAGTTTTCGAAGAAGGTCAATGTCGCACTCCCATGCAAGTACACTTGGCTGTTCTGCGATGGCTCATCACGAAGAGAAGCCAGCGTGCTAGCATATCCTAGGACATCCATGGCCAGATTGAAGGGGTACCTCTTATGGATCAAAGTATCCACCTCGCAGCAATGCGCATGTGGACAAACGAGAATAACAGTCGAGCATTCTCTTTTCCAATGCATAACATGGTCGACGCACAGATCTGGAATGCTGCAGTGCTCTGAGACACTGAGGCGATACCTTTTCTTCTACCTGGGAGGAAAATAACTATCAAATGACGCGAAATGGATGCTAAATATGTAAGCGTTCTACGCAGCCATACGATTTGCGATAGCTACAGCTCAACTCGACAGACGATATCGAGGCCAGATTGTAAAAGTATACCTAATCACCCTTAATAACCATTCACCTTATACCAAACACCCCGTGCCGTGAATGCGGATAACATTTCCGTCGCCGTAGATAGGACATTAGGCACTTGCAGAATCGTCTTCAAGCTAGTCCGGTGGCAACGCTACTAGATCACGGGAAAACAGAGGGGGCAACGGAGCAGGAAGAAAAGCGCAATCGAGGACCAGATTCAGTATGAGCTCCAATACATGGATTTCAATCTGAATGATGCAAGGTACGGCGTGGGCTTAAGGAGATGAGGACAAAAAATAAGGCAATGTATGTGTATGCAAGCATTAGTGGCTAGGGCCCTATCGGCCAAAATAAGACGCTGGGCGTAATAAATCGTTTTGTATTGTATCGATTCTAAACTCATTTAACAACAGCTATTCCTCGAGAATCCGAGAGGCATTGCTTTCAGCCGCCCAACATAGGAAACTGAACACTTGGAGGAACTGGACTTCAAGTCGACTTGCTACTGCTAACGCGAGGACCAGGAAGAGTGATGACTAGACTGGAAGAAACAAGGCGAGAATGGTGAGCTCGGCGAGAGCAAGGCGATGACTAGCGAAATGTATGTATCTTTAGCTTCAGAGCCCTTTGGGCGTTGGCCCACTGGGTGTAATAGATTAGTGTCTATATGTGTGTGTGTGTGTGTGTGAGTGTGTGTGTGTGTCAACTCGAAAAAATTGAAGAGCTTCTAGAGGCGGTTCCTGGTTTTCTTGCCGTCCAAATATATCTTCGTCGGTTGTCAGTGACTGGCCGTCTGCCGCAGGTATAGTAAGGCTTACATTCTGCAATATGCATGGTAGCTCCGCATACATATCTCTTTGTTAACTCTATTGCAAAGATCTTCCACCTCTTCTTTGGACATGCCAAGCATTCTTACCATAGGTGCGCACGATAGAGCTGTGAGACCGCTAGAGAGCCCCATATTGAACCATCTCGCTGCCTCTTTCTCCGTGGCGTCCTCGGGCCAAGGATTGTAACACGCTCTGATGACTGTTTCACTGATGTCTACGAAGCCAGCCACTGCAAGTTGCTGTCGCGTTTCCTCGGGGTTTACTCTCATTGGGCGGCCGTACTGGTCCATTGCGTCGAGAAGTTTTGAGGCCCATTGACTTAGAGCACTGTCGGTCGGAAGAGAATCGTCGTCACACTGTGGGGCCCAGTCGATTTCAACTTGCTCCATGTAGCCGCACCCAGGCTTCAGATGCCTTACTAAGGGGTTAGCAAGGTTAGCGAGCAGGGACTAATGGCGGATGCAACCAACACGAGCATGTTTTTGTACAGATCTCGCCAGTTTTGAATACTGCCGAAGAGTGTTCGGACATGCATGAAGTCCCAGTCCAGGTCAACGGTCTCCCAGGAACCCTCAAGGTCGAATGGTTTCGGAGGTGTCATAGTCCGTGGAATCCTTCGCGATATGAGTCAGCGAAACTGATATCTCTTGTTTGCACTTACATCTTAGGCTGTATCATATTGAAGTCAAGACCCTGTACGTGCATATGGGGATATTTTCTATAGCAGTTTGTAAGATTGAGGGCCAAGTTGTCTACATCTTGATGGACTCACTCAGAGAGTTCTATGGCCCAGATTCCCGTGCCTGTGCCGAGGTCGAGGACCCGCAATGGCTGCTCCACGTCCAACAAAGCCGAGAACAGATTGTTCTTGCGAACTACGAAGAAGAACTTGTGCAAAATGTCTAGGCGAGCCAGCTCTTCCTTTACGCGAACGAGGTTAGTGTTATCGAAGGCAAGATGGGGGTACTTGCACTAACTTTGTCGATTGGGAATATGTACTTCTCCCTGGGTAGATTACCATTCTTTCCGTACCAGCGACCATAATACAAGTAAAAGTCTTGGAGTTTTCGCGACGCTCGGTAGTCGGCCAGATCGCTACGACAGGATGTCAGTACAAGAGGATGGATTGTGTTGTAGGCCATGTGGTGCAGATATCTCAATTATAGGGAAGAGTTTGAGCAGTACCTGGTGTTTTTATGGCTACCTGGCATACTGAGAGAGTGCAATTCTCTCTGGTGGACTTGCAACAGGCTCATGTCAGCGTTATTTTGAAGAACAATCTACGCCCGGAGGTGCGGAGACATTTAGTCCACATCCACTTCGAGTCATGTGAATTGGGTTCCACAAATGGCTAGCCCGCTTCAGCCAGCAAAGGTGGAGAAAGTGGACGGAGAGTTGGGTAACAAAACATCGTTATTTGGCACCAGCACTGCCCTCAAATAGAAAATAAAGTTAGATCCGGAGTCATATTTGAGATATTTGGCAACCCTCAATGCTAGATTTGTTGTTTAAAATATTTCTTCAAGTATTTCAGATATTTCGAATCGTACTCTCTATGCTCTTCATGGTAGTATGCCCAATACTCCCCTAGACCTCGTTCTCCAACTTGCTGTCGCCCCCAGCTTCACCGCACCATGTCTGACCCAATTCCCCAGGCATAAGAGCTTCTACAGGCGTTCACCAAAATCAACTTTGGTGGCCCCACAAGGAGTGGTTTCTAGAGGCTTTGCCAATGATCGCTACTCGCAAGGGCAGGGCAGTGTTGTTAATGTTGATCGTTTCGCCCCGTCCCATTACCGTGATTGGCAACCATTGCAAAGCCATCCAGAGCATCTCAGCTTACCTTCCGATTATGGGATGAGCCATAGTGTACAGACTCCTCCAGATAGCAACTACTGCCATAGTCCGCTCTTCTGAATCCAGAACCGTCAGACGAATCAGAAGCATACGATAGAGGAGGGTGGCTTCACCATCTACACTTTTCTCGACAAGAAGAGATGGGAGCGCATACTCTAAGATTCACCGCGCAAACGCAATATACCCCGCATAAAGAATACGTCTCAACCACTCAACGCTGAGGGTCATGCACTTGTCTCCATTGACGTTTCAAGCGGCTAGATGGGCATCGGTAAGCACGTTCTACTTTATAGGAACACTGAGGATCACCCTGACCTGCCGACAGGAGCTTTCTGCTACCAAACTCATAGAATTGGCACTCCCAATGCTGAAGTTGACGCAAAAATATTCTCGCATACCCAGTATTACAAAATTCTTAAAGCCCCAGCCCCTGGACAGTCTCGGGAAATACCTGCTTTTCCTTTCGTCGAACATTGTGTCGACGTGTATTTCCAGCAATGGGCTCGTCTTCCCTAATTCTACATGAACCCACGTTTCTCGATGCCACCAACAGGCTGTCGAGCGTCTTTGGAGCTTACCCGGAACCTGGTGGATCAGGTCTAGTGAGTGGATATGGCCAATCAGAGTCACGATACAGACCTTACGTTAGTTTGCTACCCCCGACAATGACTTCGGATCGACTAAAGGGAAGGTAGCTTCTTAACCCTCATGATCCTGGCCCCACCACACCAAGCCGCGTTAGTGCTAGTCTGTTTACCTCGATGCGTGCGATTCCTTGCCGATCGACGCCTAACCCGATGGAATCCAACGACATTATGCTTCTTCTCCACCCTCCGCCTTTGCTCCTCTCCGCCCACCGAGAAATCTGGCAAGTCAATTCGAGCTGACGACGCGGGTGGCTTCACCAGACCACCCTACCGTTGCAGATCTTCCGCGAGTAGCATGAAGGAACAAATGATATGTTTTAGACGAGTCCTTGTCCCGGCAAGGCTCGAAGGGCCGAAAGAGCTGGATCAAGCGCCATGGAATTTTTCTCGTTGAGATTGACACTAACGACAGCCCGTTGATTCCTTACGGGGCCAATCATTTGTGCGACGCGAAGGGGGTCAGCCCGAGTTCTTCGCCGCTGCTGGTACGAGTTCGGCAGCTGACCACCCCCTCTAGTATGTGAATGTGACGTTGAGCACCATTGACCAACGTAGGTTCCACAGGATCTTCGAGAGCATTCACGGCGCTGGTACAGACCCGTCAACCAATGGATGTGAACGGTCCAAGTGACGGCTCTTGCAGTACAGCGCCGCTTGCTAGAGTCAAGGTGATCTGAGAACTGAGCCTGGGACTTCTGACCAACACCAATGTTCTTTTTCTTTCTTTAACCATACATTCTTTCAGCAACTCGCGTGCCAACTCGACCCCCACCTACCTGACCAGTTCCCAAGGATATCTCCTGGCGAGTGAGTTTACAGCAGAGCTAGAAGTCGTTATGAACAACGACACGAGATGGAACTCCACTTATCTCATGATCTCTCGGGCGTTCCTCAAGCAAGGAGACATCGGGGCGTCCTTAGTCCATCCAGAGGTGGCGAAATGGCTACTAGAGGCCGACATGTTGAAAGGGGAATGACTGGAGACTTTTGGCAGAAACCAAACATATTATTGAGCCATTCTACCTGCAAACTATGGCAACGCAGGGCTTGGCAGCGAAGGAGGTAATGGGCATGGACGGCTTTGGGAGGCGGCGACAGGCACGAAATACTTGCTGGAACATCTTGAGGATCGGAAGTTGTTCTACCATGCTGTTCCAGACGAGGCAACCGAAGAGAATACCGACTCGCAGGTCGAGCTAGCTCGAAGACGACCAGACCGAAACCGGCAGATTCCTGCTAGGTTTAGGGATTACGAGATCGACATCCATCCGCGAAAGTCAATGCAAAGCTTCTTACCAGGTCATGGTTCGGGACAATGTGATGATGGATCAG
Source organism: Fusarium proliferatum ET1 (assembly GCF_900067095.1). Taxonomy (NCBI): domain Eukaryota; kingdom Fungi; phylum Ascomycota; class Sordariomycetes; order Hypocreales; family Nectriaceae; genus Fusarium; species Fusarium proliferatum. The sequence goes on along the minus strand of NW_022194808.1, from coordinate 47,968 downwards.
GCAAGATCATCGGAAGTTGACGACATGAAGAAGGATCTCCGACGCTATCTGAGACTCCCTATCATCACCGCCTGGCAGAAACACAATGAATACTATACCACTCTTAGAGAGTCGCCGTTGTTTGCCGCATCCACCATTCTCCATCCATAACTGGGCAAGAGCTATCTGGAGGTGAATCGGGCATTGGAAGAACAGCTTGTCTGGGCGAGGGACGTCAAAGATGGACTAACTGACTACCTGGACCGCTGATACCGCTGCAACCGGTCGGTAGATGAGCAGCGAGGGGCAATTGTTGATACTACGGCATCCCCAAGAGTGCCGCAGAGAACCCGGGTGAACAGTATGGTCAAGCAGTGGGTGAAGAGCAGGACAGCGAAGACTACGGCAACGAGAAGTGAGCATGAGAGGTATCTGCGGCTAGGGCCGCAAGAGATTGAGGATCCAATCGAGTGGTGGATGGCTCATCAGGGACAATTTCCGATGACCAGCCAGTTAGCTCTCGGTATACTCGCGATACCGGCGATGGCAAGCAATTGCGAGAGGTCGTTCAGCCTCGCCCAAGTTAACGGCGACGTCGCAAAGGGCTTTCGATGACGACAGAGACATTGGAGAGGTGTGATGATGGCGGAAGACTCGCGATGGCACGTCTGATTGGTAAGGCAGAAGGATTCAGTTCGTCGGTTGTCCAGAGGTTTTCGGGGCTAGGACCAATTTCTCAATCCGTATTATTAGATTACCCAGATTTTGCCATGTAAATATCACAGACGATCAATATCAACTGCAGATCTCCAAAGATTCAACTGACAAATGAAGTTTGAATGAATCATGTACGTGGAACTGCGACTTTCTCCGTCCGAGTCCCTTTGCACGACAGTGTAGCACTTCTCAGGAAGTGAACTCACCTCAAGATCTGAAGAACGTCCCATACGGTCTACCGACGACGAGAAAACTAAGCAATACAGTTCAATATAAACTCTGGTACCTTGTTCTCATTCGGCTCAGGGGTGTTTTCTTATCGCGAGATATCAGAAGCGGTGAGTCGAGTCCGCGACGATCGGTGAAAATGATGATAGGGGTCAAAATGGACCTCGCCAAGCTCTGTCGTTTCTGGCCGTCTGTTGGACGTACGGACGGGAACCGCCAATATCCATTTTGAGGACGTGCAAATATCCAAATGTAGAACGCCATGATTCTAAAAAAAAAAAAAAAAAGATTACTTGAGCCGCAAACGCATGCATATGATCGACCGATACTGGATGGCATTCTTAGTTACTCGAGACCAATGGCTAGTGAAAGACCGCCTAGGACTTTCAGCCCCAATAACTTGCATCATTGTCCTTGTTGATCGGATCTAACCCTTTCCACAAGATACTCGCCGTGCTCCAAGCTTTTGCGATCCTTAAGCCCGTGAGTCCGCCATGAATCCAGCTGCCGACCAGGACCTTCTGCTGTATTCAGCCCTTCCCAATGATTCAGATTGTAAGAACGAATGCCCCTTGCCACAATTTATCCAAGAAGAAGGAGGCTTCTTCCAAAATCCATCGCTCAGTCATTCCCTTCCATCTGCATCGCAGCCTGGGATTCTTCAAGATAGCTGGCACCCGACCTCAGCTCAGGCTGATCACTCCTTCGATGGATGGTTCGAAAGAGATTGGGTGTTGTTTCCAGATACGCCAGATGCAGTTGAGCAACCTGACGATATAACGGAGATCTCAGTTGTCCTCAGCAGTTACGGTTCATTAGAAGAGGCCCAGTTTAGAGTAGATCGGCACGTGCAGCGGACATTGGGGCAAAGGCATCTCGTGGCCCAGAGTGGCAAGAACAAGCGCCCAGCAAATGCATTCATCCTCTATCGTATAGCCTTTCAATGCGTGGCTGAAGAGTTCTATAGCACCAAATGTCAACAGCTTGTATCAAGAATATGTGGGAAGAGCTGGCAACTCGAATCGGACGATGTAAAAGCGTGGTTTCAAGAACAGGCCACGATCCAGAAGGCGAACTATAGGCGGGCTTTTGAGCATGGGTGAAGGAGAGGCTTGAAACTTAAATGTATTTTAACAGTTTTCCTTCTTCTGAGCTTCTCTGGTGGAGAGTGATATGGCCTTTTCGAAGGGGGAGAAAAAGGCAAATATTTGCACCAGAACCGAAAGCTACAGTGCCCTTGGAGGAAAATTGTATCCAGAAACATGGAAAGCAACTCAACAAAGCGCGGACACTATACAACAAGCGCCTCACAGAAATGCAAATATATCTAACATGAAGAGTGAATTGTCTTTTGGACCACTTTGCTTACATATGTGCGTTGCTCGCCCACTTATGGAATTCCTCGATTACTAGTTAGAGGTTTTGAGATTCTTCGGACTCGCGTCTAAATGCATGATAAAATCGCGAGAGGGTATGCCATAATTCTTTAGGTGATGCGGCAAGGACAAACTGTGTCGCTTCTTTCGTGAGATATGAACAGGGATGCATGTGGTACAGTTCACTGATGCCGAACAAACACTGGCAGCCAGCCTGAGAGGGCGCTACGGACATGAGTTTTCCCCTCTTGACTTGTTGTATCGGTATTCGAAAGGCTGCCATGAGCATTAGAACATTATAGCAGCTGTAGCTGGAACGGCATTCATCGATTATATCTGTACCAATCCTTCTGGTCTTTTATGTTTTACCTTTTATATTTAGAAATATAAAGAATAATGATATATCTGTAACTTAAACCGCCATAGCGCTCGTCTATAGTCCTTATTAACGTATTGTCAGACTCGGTGTATCTTGTCTGACTGTTGGTAAAGTCAAATTGGTTGAATCCTGGACCTAGAGCTTGGATGTCTATGGTTTCGAGTTATAACTTCAAGACTAACGCCATTTGACATTATATCATGTTTCCCTTTCCTGGCTATCTCGAATGCAGCCTATGCTCCCCAAAACAGTAGCCCAAAGCAAGGCAACCAAGCTCAGTGGGCCGAAAATTATCATCGGGAGAAGCGATACGAGGAAATGCCCTATTATGTTAGCGAGAATTGGACTCAGTGTCATCTAGCAGGCGCTCTTACCGAAGAACAACGGCCTTCTCGTGATTGTTTGCCAGAACTCCTCCGATGTAAGCATGTCTGCAGCACCACTCCACTGCCAGGGTCCCAGGAGACGAAACTTAGTGTTGAAGTGTGCGCCAAAAGCCCAGACAACAAGCAGACGCCACCCATCACGAACGTGTTTTTTCTGCGCAATGGCCAAGACGTCCCAGAGCCCTATTGCTGAGTTCATATCCAAAGCCAACTGATATACATAGCTTTCATGGTCGACACCGTATTCTATACGAGAATCTGGAGGAAGCTTTAAGCGGTAGTGTTCTTCATCGGTAGCTCGCAGAGGATGGGGTATCTTCTCTGGAGCTAATATATTCAGAATCCAAAGCTGAGCCTGCATTTCTGCCAGGGGCGGGATGGCGCCAAGTGATGGTCTCACAAATCCAATAAATCCGACGGTTGGCTCATCACGTCGCCAGATACCGCGGACATTGGCCTGGTTTGCCGTTCCGTAAGCTCTGGTAGGTTTTGTTCGTGAAGGCTCAAGGAACGGAAAATCTTGTTTATAGCCAGTAGAGAGAATGACGATATCTGGTTTGATTCTCTCTCCTTTCAACCGGCTGAACTCGGGCTGCTGATTATCGAAGAAATGGACAGTCCCATCCCGGCCTATCTCCTTCGGCCATGGTGCCAAGTCCACTTTTCTCCCATTGGTGTCTGGAACCGGAGTTTGCACGATGGCAGATCGCAGGGCGTATAGCCAGAGGCGTGGGCCTGGCATACCTGGACGGTACGGAAGGCTGATGTATGGACAGACTTTCATAGATTTGTTAAAGAATACTAGAGGAATGGTCAGCACTGCGGTGGGAGTACGGTCGTAGAGGTATGTTACTCTTGGACGGATGATGGCGTTCCGGACTGATCCTTCCGATCCACTGGTCCATTCCCGCTGTGGTTCCAGACGACAACCAAAGGATGAACTTGATGTACCAGTGATAGTAGTGCCATAGCACCATGGAATTGCGAAAGAGTGGGTGAACATATGTGGTATCGAACATGTTGGCCCGGCTCACATCAATTGGTATGCCTGGCTCTTTAGGGTCCGGTTTCCTCCCAAGAATTGGAAACAACACGGGACCCGGATTTCTCTGATCGTATTGTCAATAGACAGGACAAAGGAGGAGCATTTGAGAAACGTGATACATCACGGAGTGCTACAGTACATACCTTTGGAGCGAAATGCAAGCCATCTCTATGGCAGAGTAAGACTCTTTTGGTAGGCGACGTTGCCGCTAGATATGCGATATCTGCCCCAGTCTCTCCACTTCCAACTACCATGACGGTTTTGTCGGTCCCGAACTGCTTTCTTGATTTGAAGCCGGAAGAATGAAAAGCCAACGGAACATTTTCCATTCCCTTTATGTTGGGGATGTTGGGTGTCACATGCAAACCTGAACAAATAGCGACCGCATCGCATCTCCATTCACATGGAAACCGGGCCTCGTTTGTTTTGTACGTGATGATGTGGCTCCCACGACTCCTCGGGTGACAGATAAAACTCGTGTGTTGAGTCGCATATGAGGCCACAATTTGAAATGCGTGCAGTAAGCTTGAAGATACTGCACATACTGCTCAGTGCTGAGAAAGTCACCATGCTCGGAATGTCTGAAGTCGGAGAAAGTGGTGAGTTGTTTGGAGGACACGAGCTGCAGTGAGTATCAGTGGTTTGGTTCATAGTCTCTCGACTGCTCTAGCCACTCACCTCGGCGTCTTCGTATGATCGTGCAGCAAATGTACCTCCAACTTGCGTTTGATATTCAAATAGAATTGCTTCGACAGGCTCGCAGGATATGCTCGCAGAAGCCTGGATTAGGTACTTCAAGGTGACAAGCCCTGACGGACCTCCCCCAATCACCGCCACTCTCATAGCCAAAAGGCCAATGCTCAATCTCGTCGATTTTCCTTCTGTATGAGAGCCGGATCACAGAACCGCTTCCTCAGGCAGCACTTTACTGATTGCGATAAGCATAGTGCATTGATCGTGCGAGTAATGAACATAATTAATACTCTATCCAAGTGTGGATCACGAAGAGCTGAACACGAAAGGCGGACGACTCTATTTGGCCTTTCAACGCTGAGCGCGCGTCGATTGGACGGGCGAACCTTCGAGGATCCTGTACCACAGTATTGGCCGCAGGCCAGGCCTGGAACCTGTTCCCAGAGCGTTCTAATGGCTGTTTCTCGACGAATTTTGTTCACAGGCAAGCATGTGGCCAGCTTTTTGCCAAAACTAAAACGTTTTGAGAAGCATCCAATTAGATCAAGATTTGGCAAATGGTGTTAACTGCGGTTGAAAAGGTCAATCCTCGCTCATTATGTGTGGCAAAGCCGATGCAAGCGATTCAATCCTTTATGAGATCATCTCAGCATAGACATATTGTAGACTACGCTGCCAAACTCAAAAAAGGATCAATGGAAAGAAAATTCGCAAATGGCATGCAACAGTCGCTTGCTTACCCTAGAGCCCTTCGGGCTATTGGCCAGCCAGATGGCTTCTAAACATAATCTGACAATGCTGGGCAAAGAGGGGTAAGATTAAGAACCTACTTTCGCTTTGGCAGGTCTGACGAGAGTACCTCTCTAACAGGTAGCATCAGTGAAGACTCTAGTATAACAGGAACTACATATGGAGTACTTGCGCACCACGGCCGCTGAGGGTGTACGAAGGTGTTGTGATAAAAGACCGATGAATCGTCATTACCCGGGACGCCAACATCAGTTCCGCTAAGGGCGGTTCTTGCGCTTGAACACACTCATTAATGTTGTCCTCGATTTCCCATTAAACATGAAACAGCCGAGTACGGTTGAACATATTTCTTACAGGTACTAAACGAATTTATGCTTGAGCATGGGTAACTTAGTCTATGAATACTCGCTACGGAGTATCAATAATTACGTTTGTGTTTCCAAATAGGTATCCGGCTTGTTTGGAATGGCTATTGATTGTTCTGAAGGAATGCTTTCCGAGACTTTGGTCGCCGTAAACCTCCTGAGCCTTTCCCGTGTTCGTGTGTTCTCACCCACATTAATACTATGATTTATTGATGAAGGACGTGATGCCACATGAGGCCCGTTGCCCAAAGGTCTAGAGTAGAAATTTCTGGGTACAAATTTGTGCTTCGGGAGTATGTTGTTGAAGAGGAAGCTTCAAGTGCTCAATAATGTATTGTTACATCAATCTGATTTATGATCCCCATTCCAGATCATTCTTTTGTTCCGATCCTCAAACAATGATAAGAGAGTAAAAGAACAAGACGTAAATGAACCTCGGCAAAGCCATCATGGATAAACTGCCAAGTGAGGTGCGATGACGAATCTTTTGCTCGTCCTCTTACAGCTGTGGTGCTTCCGCCTTACCCCACGAAGATATACGAGAGGAAGCTACATAAACACGAGCGAGTGTACCGCAGCCTACGACCCACCCGAGCGATCCCAGTAGTACAGAAGAGTTCACGACGGTCGACCCAATAACACCTGCTCCGAGAATGAGGATGGTAGTATATTTCATCTTCAGCGATCGCGCTTCGCCCCCGCATCGCGTGAAGTACAGTAGAAGAAGGAATCTAATTGGTGTTAGCATATATGGTTTTCAGTGTGTTGACAATATACAGTATGTACAATATGGCTCGAGTAAGGATCCATGCGATACTATAACGCCAAACCCACCATGTCAGGACACGTTCAAAGAAGCCATGCTTTGGGTGTCTGAATCCGGTGGTGGAGGGCCAAAGGTACGCCAACAGCGGCTTGAGCCCTACCAAGGACACTTTCCCCATGAGTGGCCAACCAGGACTGAAATCACACCATCGCGTTCGAGCGCTGAAAACTAGGCTCGTTATGTTGGCCAAATCTATAGGGCTGCGAGAAGAAAGCGCATATGTGTCGACAAGCGAGGCCGCACTCGCAGATAACCGGCTCGATAGATCGACCAACCCATAGATTACTGAAAAGAAATTGTTCCTTTCGGGCAGCGAAGAGCTAGCTTCCTTATCATGAGTATTCGCTTCAGGCATTGATAAATACGGCTATTCACACAGAAGATATTAATAGTTCCGGGAACCTGAACGTGACAAGGCTATACAACCAGTGGGTATTTATGTCAACTTCCAGCCAATATAGGGCGTACGCTTTTTGGAAGGCATTGCGGGCAGAAACCGCCGAGTGCGAAGGCCTGTTTCTTCAGTCTTTTCATAATGTCGATATTGGAGACAATTTTCACCAGCTTCTTGAGGAATGGTTTGACAATTGTTTCGACCTTTTCTGTAATATGGACTCTAATGGACGGCCGTAATTATTTCGATGGTGGTTATATATCGACTTTGCAAACACACTTTGTTGACCTGTTGCCTGCGTCTCTGAAACTTGGATTCTGTGTCTTCATTACAAAATTTTCATTTCAGCAACCTCTTCAAACGGTGGTGACTCCAACCTAGATACAACCACAACGTCCTGAAATGGCGAAGCCCCAAGCAAGTCTGGTGACTATACGATGTTTTCTCTGTGCCATTCTCATAGAGATAATGTCTACAGACGACCTGCCTGCGGTCCGGATAGGAGAGGGGCTCTACTATTGCAAGAGATGTAGTATTAGCACTGGATACTCTCAGGAAGTTCTGGGACAAAGAGGAATATCCCCCGAGCAGAAAACCAGGGGTCGAACGTAGAAGAAAAGTCAATAACAATATCCAACTATCGAGACATGAAAGTCGCTGTGTCCATGTAAATAAAACCGACTTCTTTAGAGAAGCTTTGATCATATAGAAGGTTCAAGGTGTCTTTCAGATCATCCTTATCGGCTGTTCTTCAACCTTCTTCAAAGAAAAGCCCAGATATCGGACTATGGATATGACTCAACTCATCTGACTACCAAGTATTGGTTTATTATCAGTCTGCTATTACACTACGTTATGTTGCGCTGGTGGGAGGCATCCACAACCTGTAGTATTTGTGGTTCTACAAGCTGGCGTGCAAGGTCAATGATGGTTACGTGTCGGCAAATATCTCACTTTTAAACAAATGCTGGTTGATCAAGAGGTCCTGTATAGATAGTTGTGTTCTCTGAGAAGTTTTACTGTGATTTCTTCCCTTTATTCTGTCCTTTTTCTTCTTTGTCCATCAAGAACTTAGGTTACAAATTCGATCGGACGATTCCACTAGGTCCTGAAGAACACAGTTACATAATTTTGGCTAGGAAACCTGTATACAAGAAACAGCTATTTCAATCCTCAGCTTCTACGATAGAATGACCATCTCTCACCCCTCACGGAATTTAGGGCAGTTGAACTTAGTTGGCGTCGTGGATAAATTTCCTCTTTTTCCCCACACCGCTGTATAATTGCCAATCATTCTTTTCGAAATCTTTGAACTGGTTTCGGAGGCTCGTGACGGTGGTCTCGAGCTCTCCTTTCTCGTTCTCCAACCGCCATACATTGCCATATAAGTCGCCAATGTGGAAACGCTGTGTTTCGATTGTAGAATCTCTCTCTCGCAATAATTCTTCACGTCGCTGGACCTCTAATTTGAGGATATGTATCTGGATTCTTTGTTCTTCAAGTTTCTTTTCAGCATGAGATGCTTTGGAGAAGGAAAAATCTTCTTTCGGTGAACCAGATTGTCCAAAAGCCTCTTGAACCAGCGCTCCAGGATGTTCTACCAGTTGAGGGTCCACCAAGGGCAAGTAATCGCCAAAGGTACATGAAGATTCTGTGGTATTGAGGGTTGCCATCGCGTTCCCCTAGCTTACACTACCTTGGTGACGGTGGTGCGTAGAGCTTGCTAGATTTAGCTACGAGAAGGTTACGCTATATATTGGCTCCTGCGGCAGAAAAAGGCCGCCGTGCGTCTGAGCGAGTTTAGGACTAGTCAGTCGTTCGAAGGGAACAGAGATAAGTTGTGGTCTGTCTCGTCTGTCGAAAAGCAAATGGTAAGTTCAAAAAGGCAGCTGTTTACTGCCCCTTTCGTTCTTGTGTCTGGAAACAAGCCGTTTCTTGATACTTATGGGATTGTCGCCTGTCTCGGTAATACAAAGGCGCGGTCAGTATCAGATGTGTAAGGTAGTGACTAGTGATTGCTTGGTTCAGTGCTCGATCCTATAGCCAAACCGATTCGATTGCTTTGGACCCAACGACGAAGCAGCTGGACTAAGCGTTCTTTGAATTCGGCGCATACTGATTAATTTTCATATAGTACGTCCAGTGAGATATATCAGTCGGCTGATCTTTAGCAAAACATACGCCGAACAATACGTGTATTCAGTTCATTGACGCAGATTTTTGTATTCAGGTTGTGTTCTATTAAACCTCTGGCACTTGGTAGATTTACTATTTCCGTGTGCAATCTTAGAAGACGCCTTGCATGTGACACCCCGTCACATGCTTACTGCATCAACGAATATAGGAAGCTGGTAATATGAAACCTGCCAATGATGCTTTACTCATTAATTCACATGGTAACACATATCCTTCCAAGAATCTTCCAGAAACCTACTTCTCCTCAATTAATGCAGTCTGGCAGCTATCTCAGAACATATCATTTTCTACCAATACTTGCAATAAAGTGCAGGTTCGGCGTCAATAACTTGACTAACCAGAGACATTCATTGCGTACAGACAATCCAGACGGAGGTCACTTGAGTAGCCACCTTCAGTCTAAACTCGAGCACTTCCAAAATCAACCTACTAACGCTTAATACGCACCAAAGGATATACCTAATAAGAATGAGGCCTTGTCAGTTGCTACTCCATACTGATTGAAAAGGTAGCCTTGACTCGTTAGGCCCCTAGAAATTTCTCCAGCACTACGCAAACTAAGTGAGAAGCAGATGAAACTAGCGCGACGATAGACACCCAAAACGCCGTACCGGAATGGAAAGAAGCTTTCGGGAGCTCTGCCAACCCACGACCAGAAAACCAGATAATAATAACCAATGTCATGAAGCAGGTGAAAATGCCACACATGCATATACTTAGAATGATGCATATGAGGTTCTTCAAAGGCAATCCATTACTTGCTATTGGCAAGATCATGACCACAGCATTTACGACAGCATAAGCGCATGATATAGCGAAGCAAACGAGTCCAGCAATGAATAAGCTTTTTAGTGAAGGGAGGCGGTGCAGTTGGTTCACCAGAGAGCCAGCTTCATTGGACAAATTGGAGATGATGTTAAAGGTCTTGTCGTCCCCCAACGGGAAGCTCACACAGTCAGAGTGGCCGTCGCCGTATTCCACACATCCGGTTGTGGTCCCAACGGCTAAGGCCTCTGGAACAAGCTTATTCAAAAGGGTTTCTCCCGCCGCGATTGCACTAGTGACTTTACTTTGGATATCTTGAACGACATGTGTGGCTTGAGCGACAGCAACAGTCGCTTGTTTTGCAACGCCGTCGGCCCCTTTAACAACTTCTGTGGCCTGAGAAGGTATATTCTCCGTGGGGATGGATAGACCTCGATGAAGGAGATTTCGTCCTAACTAAACGTAACGAAACATCAGCCGAGAACAATTTTAATGATTGGGCCGTCCAGTACCTCAACTTTGAAGATGCCTTCCTTCTCGTTCTTGCTATCATTGAGAAATGTCGTACCAACTGCAATTAGAACTATGGCAAGGGTGATGTGAGCCGCAAGTGAGAAACACGCTTTTAGCCTTTTCAGCATAATGAATTACCAGATAATTGAGCTGTGCCCAGACATTTGACATAAGACGGGCGGTCGATGTAAATAATTAAAGAATAACAAGCGGCCATTCAACGCCGCTTGGTTACTTCAACCAAACGAGCTCGCTCAACAGTCATAATCGACCAGTTTGGCCTACTATTAGCCTTCGTACAGGGAAACAACAGCCAAATTATGACCGCATTGGCAAAAGACCAAACTTATAATAATAGAGAAATGCAAGCGACCTTCTGTCATTCGAGTAGCGTGGTCCTCTCGGTCATCATAAGCAACAGCGAATATGCCCTCAGCCGACGCATCTTTGGTACTCCGTAATACAGATGTACAGTCTACTATCTCAAACTGTCTCAGGTAAACGCTGGATGAAGCTGACATCGGTGAATCAGGTCGCGTCGCCATATTATTGCTATCTTTTGCCAGACACGACACCTCAGCCTACACCCTCGCCGCTTGGCCAGTCGATAAGCACTGTGACACCTGCAGTCAATGTGCCGATGGTGCCTGGGGCTGATCTAAAGAGCATTACGACAATGTGGCCGACAGGAGCCCCATCGCACGCTCAAATCAACACACCAGCTACTTTGCTCAGTAGCAATCTTTCGAGAACTATCTGGACGCCTCCCGAAATGGCTACTGAAACCCCAACTGGGATTTCTTCGGCAGGCGCGAAAGTAAAAACATCTGGTGTTATGCTGTGGCTGACTTTTCTGAGTGCCATGGCTGTACGGTCGCTGTGAAACTCGAAGGGCTACTCGAAGCTACGGTATACTTTATACCTAGTATCACCTTTAGGTCCTGAGATAACCATCAGGCATTCGACGAGGCTTTGTTGTCGTAGTTGTATTAGTTAAAGAAACATTGCATGCATTTTGGGCTAGCCTTGTCCTCCCTATGATTTTGTGAGCCCATCATCCAAACTCTTGACCTTCTTGGTGCCAGGACTCATTGGGATATGTGTGACATACACTTACCATTCGGTCTTTCCCGGCCTCCTTCTGAAGGGAAAATGAAGCACCAAAGTTTGAGACTTTACAGAGAGGCATTACAAAGTGTCTTTCCCGAGAGTCTCACTATCTATGTTGCCCTATACTAGTTCCTACTTTGATGTCTCAAGGATTCTTGGCGCCGATACGAGTCAGCATGGATCATAATTTAGATGCAATGATATATCTCCAACTAGTGGGTGAGTTGAGGCATTCTTTGACTCGGCCCAACATGCTCAGTGCCTCCATCCAATGAAGAAAGTGCGTCATCGTAAACTCACATGCCTCGCAGCTATCATCCGGTTCGGAGACGACTTGGTCTGGTGATGGATCCAGTACATGCAAGCTTACTGAAGCCCTGGAGGTATGTGCTTCTCGAGCTGCCCAACGCCTACTGCCGATCGGCGCACGCCTGGGAAAGACAGAACCCATATGTTCTTATGCAGAGCAAGGTGCATTATACACAAGCAGTCTTTCGCCAGCCTTCGATGACTGACTTTCTCGCTCATTCAGACCTCGGCAGTCTCTTTGTTTTCTGGACAGATAAGCTAGTCCTGGATGATAAAGGGAGGAGACAGACCGGTTTGAGTCGAGACTTTCCGGAACCACCAAGACAGAATTCAGCATACATAGCGTAGTCATCACCTTGCTTATATGAACATCAAGAAGTTGTGCTAGAACGCGCTTTGACAAGGGACTAGTTAGTGTGACGATAGTGCTAAGGATGAGACGAAAGCTCTCGACAATACTACATCTCTCGCATCCTATTTTATTGACGACTTGTGGCTTCAGAACTGGTGAGTAGGTCATGTCAAGCTTCGAGGCTTAACCGGTATCTATGACGTGGAGTACACATGTCTCGGCAGCCCTGATGAGCTTCTGCAGAGAGTTGTTGACCAATCGGCGATGAGTCATGGCGAAAACGAAGAGTGGCACCGCCGATCTTGTAAGCTACTAGAAGTTGGGTCCTCTAGACCAGTGCACGAGCAGTTTCAGCTCTTCTACTGCCTCGTTGAAACAGTTGCAGGTGTTGACAAATTCACGTGGAAAAAATGCATATAGTACAGTACAATATAAAATAATTTATTACGGCCGGTGGCTTATTTTGATCAGGTACAGTATAGTACCTATCAAGTTCAGTGTCCCTGATGCACCAACTGTAGGTTTAAGAGCGGGCCTTACACCCGAATATCATGTCTAAAATTGAGCTAGCAGATTCCTCACCAACGGTCAACTTCGCGAACCGTCGTATCCAATTGCCATGCTGCTGCCGGTCCGGATTATTCGCTATATGTATGATAGCTGGCGGACAATGGCTCTCCATATGTATCTTGCGCTCTTCAGCCACTTCCCGCCCTTCCCGCTGAATGGTTATGAAACTTTGCAGTACGTTTGAGTCGCTCAGCGTCATACGATCGAGGACGTCTTGGAATACGTTTTTCGCCAAATAATAGCCCCTTCCCTGATCGCTGAGGCCTTTCTGCGCAATGAGTAGTGTGGCCTTGGCGGCTCTGGGATCTGTATCCCCCACATCCATACTAGATTCATTTGGCCCGGAGGAATCTCCTGCCCTGAGGGAATCGAGCTTATTAAGAGCAAGGAACGCGAGCATGGTGAGAAACTGGGGCAGCATCATATTGCCGTATTCGAAGCTATGGCGGAGATAGTGGATACGCAGAATAGTCTCAAAGTAGGCTCTGTATTGGGTAAGAGATTTCTGGAGCTTGTCTTGATCAAGCAGAAGTGGCGGTGAGCTGTTGTTCCCATATGATCCTAAGATTTCGTAAAGTTGGATGAGGACATAGCAGTAATGGAGGCTTTGGTTCATGTTAGTCTAATTTGTTCCCAGTAGAGCAGGGGTGTATCAACTGTCCTCTACCCCCACTCTCTTTCAAGGCGGACGAGATACTTACTGTAACTTCAGCTGCGATGGGAACACGATATTTGACGGCAACAACGGGTCTGGCAACGTCTGATACCAGGCTTCTAGCTTTTCTATTGTCTCAATAATTCTTCCTGTCCCACTTTGAACTACTTGATTGTCGTTTTCATTCGTAGAAGCCTGAAGCATGGCCGCGTTGAGAATGAGGCTAAACTCGACCCTGGCCTTGAAAGTACAACGGTACTGCATTGGCACTAATACCGAAGTTGAGGGGTACTTCAGCCAAATTTCACTATACCAGTCGGGATTGAGGTCGGGATCGGGTAATGGACTGTGGGGCGGAGTTCGTAGCAGCGGACCTGTCTGGAACTGAAGATTCAACGTACTGCATTCAGTTAGTGAAGTGTCAGAAATGTATTGGTAATGCTAGTGTTTTATACCATTGCCAATGAAACAGTGACCACGCCGTAAGATCATAAGAGTGGCGCAACTTCTTGTGCTTTTGGTATGTTGTTGGTTCGAACAACCCCAACTCATGAGCAATATCAATTGCCTGGGCTAGATATGCTGACGCCAGTGTATCCATACCGAACATGTTTACGATAGTATTAATGATGAGAGCAGCTTGTAGGGTGGTTAGGCTTCTCTCAGGGGATGCATGATCAAATCAAAACAGCCCCAGGTGCCTGGAAGCGATACTGTGATGGCCTAGAAAACCTAGGCCATGTAAGCATTACAGTAGCCGCAACACGAAAGCACAAGCGTTAATCTATTACAGGTCCAGAACGTCCTCGAAGAAATGGTTCAAAGTACGCCTCGCATGGCGATTCCCATAATTCAAGTCCACTTGGAAGGAATAATCTCATCCATTCTAGAGTCGACAATAGAAGCTGCGTGAACCGGCCTTAAATACTGGGCTTTGCACTTTTCTTCAGATTCCCGTAGTGGCGGGACACTGGCAGTGCCAGCGTGATCATTCTCATTCCGCTCATGAATCAAGGTGTGTATGAAAGGGTTCGTTGAAGTTTGTAAGTATGAGGACATCGAAGGTGAGTAAAGAAACTGATAGCGACATCTGGTTTCGGGTTCCAGTTGAACTTGTAGAAGGAAATCGGCTGTGCTGAGTTGATGCGCGACAGTCTCAGCATCAGAACCAGCTCGAATACGACGAATAAGCTCGTGGACTTCGGCCTCTGGTAGAGTCTGTATAGCGCGATAGATAACAGCAGCAGGATGCGATACTTGAAGCGCTTCTAGCTTCTCTCTATAAATACCCCCAGGTGTTCTCCGGTAAATACAATCAGTATGCTTTATTCGGCACTGAGAACACATCGGCCGAGCACCGTTACAGTATGCCAACCATTCAGCCCACGTTTAACAGACCGTCAAGAGAAGGGTTACATCCCGAGGTTAGTGTGCGTACCTTGGATTTCCGTTGCCGACACGACTCACAAGCTAAAGATATAGGAATTCTTCGTTCTAAGGGAGCTATTCGATGCCCAACATGGGTCCTTACCGGATGACGGTGCGGAGCCGGAAGTAAAAGTCGGAGATTAGTCCCCTGACTTGATTCGCGTAATGATGAGGTCGAGGGATCCGAGATATTAAAAGATCCGTTTGGAATCATACTTGACATTCTTAGCAACGGGTGCGGCATTGAAATAGATGAAAGGCTACGGCCTCCAGCTTTTTAACCGAAACGATAACCTAGCCTCCTAGTCAGACCTCGACGAAGCTTACGGATAAAGTCAATGCGTAATTACCAATTACTCGTTGGTTCATGTTCAGATAAAGCCGCCCATTGCAGCAGCCGTTCCCTCAACAAGAATGATGTCATGGTGGTGAAAGGATGATCTTTTGCGCACGTTTTTACGCCATTGACGGGAAAAATCAGAGTGACATAGTTTATCGGCCTCAACCAGTGAGTCCATAACGTAACCTTTGTTTTCTTGATTTGTTTGTGAGCCAATCACAGTCGATGAAGACCTCAGCTGACTGATGGGTCAGGTTCGGACTGGGAAAAACCACGCAGAGAGCACTAACATGGGACCCTATCAATATTGATGTCAGGTTGATGTAATGAAACACCTTACCCAGTCCCTATGACACGAGCATGACATGCTTTCACTATCGCTCTTTCTCGCCCTCCTCCATAATGAAATACGGACCAATGGATTCCATCTTTCGAACTCATGTTATATGATGGCCCTATGAAGCAAAGCGTTGATCACTATAATGCCCCTGTTTTGGTAGCGACTTTATTTCTTAATTCCAGTCCGAATCCCATTCCTAATCAGAGGTAGTCGCAAGAACGATTTCTTACATTGTTCTACGTCCCTGGTGCCCTGCCTGTACGCAACCTGTAGCATCCCTCCCTTCGACTGCGAGTTTAACTAAGAGATTAGCTACCAGCAAAATCGACCCAAATCTATCTGTATACCGGCCCGAAGAGAAAGTTATATCGAGTGAGCAAGCACCCATAATGACCAACGAGGAGCGCGACATTAGCCGGCTAGCACGACTGGATACTTATGGGGGGCAATATTCCAAGAACTCGGCACTGAATGCTGAGCGATCCCGACTAGAGGCGGAAATAGCCCATCTAAGCTACCTACTCGTAGCTCACAGGGACTGTTGCGGCACTTCGCAGGGGTGCACTCACTCCATGCACCTAGGGTCGCCTCAGAATACACCCGGTAAGCGAGGCGTCTTCCCGTTAAGACTGCAAAACTTACTCATTTGCCAGACTTGCAATGTAGCCAAAAATACAAAAACTTCGAAGGGTACTGATTCTACCGGTAAAAGTCGGATGAACCATCATGTGAACTCAGTAAGCCATTGCAGCCCGAGGCTATTTCCCCTTGGCGCAGTATGCAATTGTTGAATAGCTTATTTCGGTAGGCAGCTGGCGATGTCGCGCCTGCTGCGATTAGCGGGCTACCCAACGCATCTGCGACGCGCTGGACCCCATTTCAATGGTGCCGGACGGCTTTCATGACGGAGATGGGAAGTTATGGATTGTAGGAGAAGTCACCTCGCTGATACCGTCACTTCGAACGACTTCATAGTCAAGATGGTGCCCCGCTGGTTTGAGAAAGTCGAATCCAAGGTCAAAAGGCTGTTGCAAGTCGCTCCATAAGAATCCGCCTCGGCCCCTTCACCGTCATCACTTCGCCGACACCATTAATTGCGTGTCACGAGGAGCGGCATAGGCAGGCTGAGACGGCGATAGTATCCCCGCCTTTGGTAGTCGCTGCTAATTTAATCCCCGAATCGGGCAATCGGATTTACTGTTATTTCGGTAGCGAGATTTTGCACAATGTAAGCCAGCCCCATGACGTAAATGGTGAGGCCATTATCAAGAGGGGTGATGGCCCCTCCACTACGTGACAACCTGCTAAGATTTACTTCTGGTGACGTCATACCTCCGTCTGTTTCCTCCATCAGCTAACGAACAGACGATTTCGCGCCCAGCTCAATTGCGGCTCATTCTGCCACACCGAAACCAAGCACAAAATATCGTCCAACATCCTTGGAATTGGTCCCCAAATCAACAGAAGCTACTATAAACAAATCTTGTCAATCGTCATTCTAAATCCTTAAACAAAGAATTAAAAAGGTAGGGTACGATTCTCGTAGCTCCTCATCTCACTGCTGCGAGCTATTATGTCTAATCAACTTTCCAGGCAACTACATGATGGGTGAAGGCGGATCTACGGCAGTTGATCCCATATTAAATAAGCTGAGTGTCGACGCTTTCAATATACTACCCATTTCCCTCAATCCTTTTTGGGAGCAATGGTGTTCAATGGACCAGCGAGCCTTCCCTCAGTCGGCGGAAGAAGGCAATTTGGTGAGCGCTTACAGGCAGAGTAAATTCGTGTTCGATGATTCCCTGCCTACCTCCCCAACCAGCTCCCTGGATCACTGCAGTGATCCGTACCCTGCCGCCACCTTCACGGCTACACCCTCAGTCTTTCAGACGCCATATTCCCAAACATCCCACCAGTTAGGCATCCCGTCTCCGCCCCTAACGGCTAAAAGGGAGGAGCGTCAAAAGCGGAAGCGTTGCTCAAATAAGAATTCAGCTCGCAAATCTTTAAGACGATATTCCTCTCGAGATAGCAACGCCAATACAGCAACGAGAGAAGGAGGTGCTGGCCGTTCAAACAGATCTTGCGGTACCCACAGCCACCATGGTAGTGAGCACTCGGGCCAACAAGACAAGAACCATAGCCAACATACAAAAGAGAGGAATCGTATTGTGTCCGGCAAATTCCGAGCTAAGAAGCGAGAACATATGCTAAGAGTCCAGTCAGAGGAGCAAGAGCTGGAACGAACCAATTACGACCTGTCCATCTGCGTAGCTAACCTGACTCGTGAGGTCCAGGAGCTCAAGATGAAGCTTTTACAACATACCGATTGCGACTGCTCGCTCATCCATGACTACCTCGCCATAGAGGCCCAGCGCTACGTTTGTGGACTCAGTATGCAATCGCAGCTCAAGACTACTTCCCCCGGCGCAGCATGCAAGTAAAGCACTATAAGGAGAATAATTGTGAGAACGGGGAGACGAATAGTGATGATACCGTTATTTATGTGTTTATTTATCTTGACGTATATATGCATAAGGTTCTTGTTCCCATGGAATGCTAGTGCCGGCATGAGCACGGGAATCGTTCTGTGTCTATAGTCGCCCCTAAAAGAATTCGCTGGTCTCACGATTCCCCTATCTCCCTAGCCGCCTCGCTGTATCGTTATGTTGGAACCTTTCGGAGCGCTCCGCATGTGATGGTCCGGTTAGCTTTATAGCACTAGAGAGAGTGCGTGCAGGCTTGTGGAGAACGGCAGCGCTTCTTGTGTGCCAGAAGAATGGTTTCTAAATTGACAAGTTCCGTTTGTAGTCGGGATATCTCGACCTTTAATATTAAGTTCTGTAAATGGTGATCCTCTTGAAAACGCAGACCTGCTAGCTGGTTACTGCTAGGCTCGTCGCGGGACATGGCAGGTCTCCAGAATGTGGCCATCGTACTGGCATACATCCACTAGATTTGTTTTGACTCAGAATCAAGAAATGTAGGAGGCCTCTGCCATAGATAGCTTACAGATAGATGATGTTAACCTTGCCGCTGGCTGACTCCTACTGTACGTAGACACATCGAACAGGATGATTTTGTAAGTAACTCGTACAAGGGTCCCAAGTCCGTAAAGATGTGGGGAAGCGGCCTTTTATATCCTCGTTACTAGTAGGCTAATTAAGAGGTATTGGACTTTGAAATATCTTAGTATAACGTAAAGATGTCATAAGCTTTCCATCACAGGGCTGTCATAATGAATCATAAGAGTCACTGGGGAAGTAGCGGTTCACTCCAGATGGCGCACTCTGCTGAAAAATGGAAATTTAAATAAAATGACATCTCCAAGACTCAAATGTTCAGGATCTCACTGATGATAAGCTTTCTCATCTCTAACGACAACATTGGACTTTTGAACCTGGATCTCCTTGCTCTACCACCTGTCAACTTTAATCAATCGACTGGCGCACCTTTACACGGTGCTCGCCACTCTGCTGGGATATAAATGCCGAGGTTGTATGGGTTGTAAAAGACGGAAATAGGATGCTTTGGTTGTCTTCAGAGTATGGAGTCTTGTAATCGGTTGTGGTGGGATCAACAATTGCTCTCAGCTGTCGTTTAGCTCATGTACCGGTGATGGAGTTCTCTTAGAGAGTAGGCAGACAGGGGCTTATATTACGCCCCGGCCATATCCGAAGACTTCCGTATCCCTGGTCAGTCTGCGTGTATTATTTCTTGGGGTAGACAGCTGGGTGATCTAGAGAGCATGCATATATACCTTAGATCTATATCTGAGACCGTAGTCCCTAGCTTGATGCTCACAGTAGATTCTATTCGCTTGGCACAATAGTACTGTAGCACTCCTTGGCTCGTTAAGATACATCACACCCATCTAAAAGTCCGCTGATCCAGACGAGCATGATAGCATCAAGCTCACTCACAATCCTCGAGATTTGTACAGTAATGCGCTTGTAGGCCCGATTCGACTCGTCAAGGCCTCCTATCAGAACTGGCATAGAATCTGAATAACAGCAGCATCAATTTGTGCCATATCTATTTCGAGAAATGTTTTCGCATCCTCGGTTCCCTAAAGCCGACTTCTCACCTCGTGCCGAATTAAGCCTAGAAGACGCTCCATTTGATCTAAGGTCTCGAGAATTTCCGTACCAGATAGCGGAGCACATCGATTGATAAGAACATCAGCCATGCAAGCACGGCCTAAGGAGGCTGCCCGGATCTAAAATACTCTAGTCAGATATGTATGGAATCAAGGACGAGAGAAAGATCTATCAAGTTAAAGTTGCCCGTGATCAACTTCGGAGAGTTTTCGCAGGCTGTTCTGCCCACATAGCTTTCGGATCCTGTTGCGTTGAGCTTGTGGTGAAGGGTTGTCACGTATGACATCCTGAACAACAAGGGAACGGTCGCAGCTACGGGTCCACCAAGAACGGAGCATAAACTATAAAACTAAAAATGTAAAGCTCAAATGATGATCAAAAACCTGAAGAGCTCCTAGCAGTTTATAGGGCACGTTAACTTTAACTATGATCTCGCCAGCAGAATCGCCTTTCGTTTTATGGGAGATCTTCGCGTCGCCGAACGGGAAAGCAGAAAAAAGAAAAACAAAAAGTGACAGTAGGGTATCAAAGGTTCTGAAGGGAGGGCAGCAGGGTGGGGAAGACCAAGCTCGATGCTCAACTTAAGCCAATAGCAATCCTGTTAGGGCCCCTTGTGACAAAATGTTGACGAAGTGGGGTAGAAACTTTTGCCATGTTTCACGGATAGTTTGTTTCCGCGCCAGGGCCTCAATTGCATCTGGCCATGATCACCATTATTCAGAGAAGACGAGGCGAGATAGCAACACCGCCAAGGCATGACAGCTGGGTCAGACTGGACACTAAAGCAGGAGTTGGTATGTGAGAGTGAAAATTTCGCACCCAGCGCACCTTACCTGCCTGCCTTTAGAAAAAGCGGCGTTATTAGTGGTACGACGAGGTAAGCACCTAAACGCTGAAGGGCGAAATAGAGACTCCAGTCACCAACGAAAGTCAAGAATTGGGCACCTCTGAAGAGATGAAGGCCGGGAATTAGATAGAGTTGCAGGAAAAGCGGAATCCAGAGTACGTTTTCTGCCTTAGGCACTAGGCTTGGCTCCGCCGAAAAGCCAAAAGGCACCTTGCTGCTTGGCACTGTGTGCTTGTATCCTCGTACACATTCAACATCCCATCCCAAAATTGTCAGACATTGCGCGTATTCGGTTCATTGATGTGAATTGGTGTCTTCATGTTGTGTTCTGTTGAAATCTACCCCTTAGAGGTTTTACCATTTCGGCTGTAATCTTAAAGTATCCCTGCTTGCACGTGAGGCCCCAGCACTTGTTCAACAAAAATGGCCGTCCTAACTTGGCTTTTATCTCCATGGTGCCGATCAATTCAATCTGGGTTGTCGATTGAGTTGAAGCAGGGTGGACCGGTGTGTTCTATGGGACGTGCACGCTTGCACGGTTCACTGCTTGATCTGTTGTCCACCAGATGTGTGATTGAATTGAATTGATCGCCAGCCCGGTTATCTCCTAATATTACTTTTGCTTATACTCCCGTACCGCATTCAACGCCCAGTTTCATTAAGTACGTGTCCCACTCAGCCAAAGAAAAATCTCCAGCGCGCCTTGTCCCTTTTCCGAACTTTCTTCCGCGGACCCGGGCTCTTGGATTCCCAGGCTGAATTAGGCCGCTTAAAGCTAGATACAGTATGTAGACAAGAAGCACTGTACTCCACCAAGTTGATATGGGAGAGACGCAGTACAGTCGAAGGAGACGAGAACCCCGCTCTATATTGCTGTAGATTCCTCAGAGGCATTGTATGTACAGTAGAATGAAGACAAAGCGTGTACGGTGTTTTTCGAGGATGACTTACGGGATTCTCACGAGAATTGATGCGGGACGTTCAAATAAGTTAAACTTTTGGTATCACCAAACCAAATGTGAGAACGCCAATAGTTCATGACTAACCATGAACTCATAAGCATTGTTTCTATGAGGAATATAAGAACTATCAGCTAGTGGATGGCTAATCGTGTCAGCAATTGCATCGGAGTTGATGATATCTCATCTAATGTATCGTAATAGACAAGCCGTGGTAAGCCGGAGACTGTCGAAAGGACTTCGTTTCGACGACAAATTCACCACTGCTAAGCCAATGCCATTTTACATAAACGGCTCACAGTTTATCATTTTCAGAGTTCCTAGTGATATATTTTGTACTTTTAAGTCTTTGTCGAGTTTCGGATGCGGGAAGCCAGGATATATCTCTAATTACAAGCGCTTTGATATCGTTTATGTCCTGAAATGAAGCCGGATTGAATATGGATTGA
This sequence comes from Fusarium proliferatum ET1, assembly GCF_900067095.1. Classification (NCBI taxonomy): domain Eukaryota; kingdom Fungi; phylum Ascomycota; class Sordariomycetes; order Hypocreales; family Nectriaceae; genus Fusarium; species Fusarium proliferatum. Next base: position 25,897 of record NW_022194808.1, on the reverse strand, counting down.
ATATGGATTAGCACTCAAAGGCCATATTTTGACAAATATCAAAGGCAATGTCTACGGCTGATAGCGGACTTTTGGGCAAACAGTAGCACCAAGTTTGTAAATACTTAAACATGGCCTAGACATTTTCACAAAGCACTTGATGAACCACCAAGAATGAGTCGCTGCCGTCATACATGCTGGCTTAAACCCTGGAGCCTGGGCGTAGAAAAGGGCTTAGAGGTCACAGACCGACCTCAACGTTTACTGAAGGAATTCGAAAATCCCGACGCCGAGAGCGCTGGCCTACTGGTGTTAATAGGAAATCAATCGAAACAGGCGGCCTTCAAGAAGCTAAGTTTTCAGACGGGCAGGATCCGAGCAAGGGTAGGAGGGGAAGTTCATTTACTTGTCTCTTCGTTGAAAGAGAATCGCCGTAAGCGTATCGTGATCGCCGATACAGATGCGTCTGGATCACAGGCCAAGTTGCCGTTGTTGAGCGCCAGTGCTTGCCACGCTGTAAAAGTCTATACTGACACGAAGCAACAAGTTCCTGAAGATGGACTCGACTACGAAAATCTCTTGCGTAGAACTCTACTTCCATCTGCTGACGTTGTATGCATATTCGTCGATGATTTAGGAGGATTTGGTGAGTCGTTGAAACGATTACGTTTCTGGCTCCAGAGTGGACCACCATCAACTAGCCCAGTGCGGCCACATATCCTGCTTGTAGTAAGGCAAGAATGGAGACAGAGGCACGAAAGTGATCTTCAGAGGTTTGTAGCAGAACACCGATCTAGAAGTCTTGATCCGAGTTTCAGTGGCATCACTCTCGTCGGAGTTCCCAGAATGTCTGGTAAAAGTAGACGGCGAAGCGGCGGACAGACGCGACGATGGCAAGTGCTCAGTTCGGAGTTATCAAAGGCATTAGAGACCAGTAGACAGGCTCGACGACGATCTGACTCCATCTTCTCGGTACACCATCTTGCTCACTTCTTACAGTATGCTGCTAGCGTAGCGTTGAGCGTAACTGCGGAACCTTTCAGCTTCGTGAAAGTTTCTCGGCTCCATCGAGGAATAGCACCGGACTTGAGTGACCATATCAGGAATTTTCTAGGAAAGTTTGAATTACTCAAGACGTTCCAGCAGGTGGCTGTCCCGTTGATCGCCTCAAGTCTCCTTCTCGACCATTACTCGCCTGGGATGCACCGTAAGCTACCAGAATGCTTTATTTACTCGTGTTAACCGAATTTAGCCTTCGACTGTCACCAGGTTTTTCGTGAACTCTACGAAAATGCTTGCTATCAAGCCAGCTCCGAACTCAAATCAAGCTTCGAGAGGCCTATACCACCTTCAGAAACTGTAAGATTGATATCGTGCAGCATGTTCACTCAGTTGGCGCAGTCCCAAGCTGTGGGCTCGATGCGTGACTGGCATCGGCAGCAACTCGCCCAAAATTTTGGTATATTACGAAGCATCATGTCGAACGACACCTGTCTTAGCTGCATTAGGCGGCGGCCGCAGTACGGCTTCCCATGTGGACATCTTGTTTGTCAAAATTGTATTAGAACCTTCAGTCCTAAAAGCCGCTCTGATCCGTGGGAGTATGTACCACAGTCATGTCATATCTGCGGACAGCTCACCCCAGGAATTTCGATACGTCTGTTTCCTGATACCAGCCGACTCCGAGTCTTAAGTATTGATGGTGGGGGCATACGTGGGTCCGCTCCAATTGGCTTCCTCAAGGCGATCCAAGACGAGACTGGTATACCATATTATAATGTACAGCGCAGTTTCGACGTCAAGGTCGGGACCAGTTCGGGTGATGTTTGCTTACTGACGATCCGTGTTTCCAAGACTAACGGATGTGTAGGTGCATTGAGCGTGATCTGTCTGGACATTCTGGGATGGAACGTAGACGACTGCATGTCTCATCTCAAGCAGTTTGCCCAACAATCGTTTATCCAGCGTTCCTCGTGGTTTACACGTTTACTAGACCGTCTTCCACTTTTCTCCAATGTGGCATGGCTATTCCAACTGATCTGCACCTTGCTAGCTGATAGCAAGTATACTGCTGAGGGGCTGGAGAAGTTGTTGATTGAAACATACGGCCAAAACCGAAGTACGACCGATATATCCCCAGCTACCGCCATAGGGGCCCATGTAGGTGTAACATTGACCAGAGCGTGTGATGGCAGCGTATTCCTCGTCACAAACTATAACAGCGCCACAGGGCAAGTCCAGGATTCTGGTTCGTGCCATTGGGAATGTCACTTCCTACTATCTTTTGCTAACAGCAACTAGATTATCGTCATCTCGAATTGAATGACGGGCAATCTCAAAGTAAATGGTGGCAGGTGTAAGTGGAATCGAAACCGCCTCAAGGCTAACAAAGCTAAACCTCAGCAGGTTGCGATGTGCAACAGCAGCGCCGTAGTACGTTGATATGGTATCTTGTTCACAAGTCATGGCTAAATCATGTACAGCTACTTCAAGCCAGCGCGTATCGGCGACCTCGGAGTTTTTCAAGATGGTGGGCTTGCAGTTAACAATCCAGTGTGCATTGCTATTCGTGAAGCAACATTGTTGAGTCCAGATATGGCGGAACCTAGTGTTGTGGTTTCACTTGGCACCGGTTCTGCTTCAGATGATGATAATGGGTCATCAGGCATTTTATCTGAAAAGTTCCTTCCTAGGCTTTCAAGGGCTCTTTGGAAGCAAACCGGTTCAAAAGTCACGTGGAGCCATCTTCTGAGTCATCAGAGAGCCGATAGCGACACAAAGCTTTTTCGGTTTGACGTCGACTTCATGGGAGAAGAACCTTTGCTCGATGAGGTAAGTATGGTAGAACGCGTACGACAGACGGCCCACGATACGGCGACAGGATCGTCAAGCCTTCGTAGATTGTGCCGCCATCTGCGGGCTGAGCTTTTCCTCTTCGAACTAGATGAACTTCATCCACCGTACTTCTTGAGGGGTGCTTATCAATGCGCTGGTCGCATTATCTGCCGGTTGAGAGCTCACACGCCAGAATACAAAGGATTCATCAAGCAGCTGTGCGAGAGAGAAGCGGCATTCCGAGTAGGAGCCCAGTTCCTGAGGATTACATATGAGAATATCAATACAGATCTCTGTTTCAAGGTAAATTTCGCCGTACCAACCCTCAGTAGTTCGATCTCGATTGCTTTGTTAGAAGGGGCGGATGAGGAATCCCACATCAACGGTTCACCTTTCGCGATAGAATGGCTTATCCGAAGGCAAGCACTGAATGCCGGCTTTGGCACATCCGACCATCGGGAACTGGCGCATTCTGATCTCGATTGTGTTCCATGAATTCGACCCGCCACTTCTCAAGTCTAGGATGACTTATAGGAGCTAGTATCAATGAGCCATGTCATTGCTAGGCGTTATATTTACTGAAGCTAGTATTTAATACTTCTGTTACCCATTATTTTAGGTGGAGAAACTAAATTGCACGATGAGGTGAGATTGGAGTTCTGTTTCAGAGAACAAGTCACTGTACAGAGGAATTTATAAAGTCTATTAAATCAAATAATCATGACATTTATCGTCGCTGAATGGTACCGGTAGGCCAAGGTCACGCGCAGACATATGAAACGGAAATTGTTATACATTACGTATACTCGGTCTATTGATGCAGATTTGTGTATTCATGTTAGGTTCTATGAAAACTCTACGACTCCGAGAATTTACTATTTCCGTGTGCAGTCATAGAAGGCTCCTGCTTGCACGCCGCATCCCAGTATATGCTTACTGTTCAACAACTCACCGCAGTAATAAGACAGACAAACTTTCTTTTCTCTTCTTTCCTTTATACTGCGGTCTTCTGAGACTAACGATGGCATTCCGCAGCAGACTTCAATCTTCGTGTTCGCCCATTTAACCGCTCAAGTACGCCCGACGTCGCTGCTCGTCTAAGTACCGGTATCCCTGTCTACCCGAGATTCGTATGCACCACGACTGGATAGTCGAGCCTTGGGCCTACATATGTATCAGCACCCTCTAGGAGATTCGGTCATTGAATGTTATTGGCTGATGTACGTACCAGATGTGCTCCGTATCTTCCAGCGATGATTGCAGATGAATGTTATGATCTTTATGCGAAAGCTGAATGTAGCGTCAGTGGATTCGCATCGTTCGTAGTCGGTGGGATATTTGGCTCCGACGTAAGCTCGTCAAGGGAAATGATAGGAATTTCTGAATCTTTGACTGGATCAGGGATCAATTTGGGCGGCCTTTCGCTGGTAGCTATCCTCGCGCTTAGAGATACGATCAGTTGGTTCTGTGTGGCAACCATCTCTCCGCACGTATTCTCATATGCCATGAGCCGATCTTTACGCGCCTGCAACTCTGAGATTTGACGCTTTAGGTGAGTGTTATCATCATCTAGTCGACGGCAGAATTCCAGCCATTGTTGCAACTGATTCAACATATCATGAGGCAGCGAAGCGAAAAATTCTTCAGGCATATTGACTCACTCCTACACAGGATCAGATATTGAGCAGAGGCTTGTGGCTCATGGGCCTTAAGTATCTAGGTGCCCTGCTAAGACAGGAATACAAGATGGAATACCTGCCCAGGATATGTTTGGGCCCAGAGACCGTCCAATCTAGACTAGCTGTCTTGGTACAAAGAACCTGCAGTGTGGAAAAAGTTCGAAATGGGCCAGCAAATAACATCGGCGAGATTAAGATCTTCCCGGATGCCATCGGAAGGTCTGTTCATGCCTCTACATTAGCTAACCAAGTCACTTGATTAGGACATATTATTACATCAGGGGGGGGACTTAAATACACATTTAATACCGGTTCTCACAGAGTCTCATATGGGACTTCATCTATGAAATATTGGTGTTTCAACGTGACGAAGGGTCTCCTCGAAAGGAGTCTTCAATAATCACGTTGTATCTTATACAGTACATTGCAATCCACATAAGTTCAGCTACGAGGCTGTTCTGCCTGTTTGGCATCTCGATAATCAACCACTCCGCTTTGAATCTACACAACGGCAAGGAGAAACTCAGATTTTATGGATAAAGTATTTGCGTGCCTCTTGGGTATCAAGGCATCTTCATAGACGCAAGCTATGGGTCTCCTTATGCACGACAACGTTCTTGAGCCAAGAGCAACTCACAAGTCCAGCCTTCGCAATAGAAGGCATTCAAAGGCACAATCTATTTATGTATCTTTGAAAACTCACATGAACGACATATTGGGCACTTCCAGAGAAAACCATAGTGCTTATATCATCGACAGCCGGTTCCCCAGGTCTGTTCCGAGATATGATACGCAGTATTCGTTGCTAGAACATTCAACGCCTTCCAACAACGGCCTCAACTTGCATATCAATTCCTCATCTCCACCAGTCAAATCAACAAAGAAGAGCTTCCGGTCTCCGATCTGCTTAGCAAGAAAAATAGGGCGTCAAATAGGAGGCTTCCGGAGCGGATCAGTGCGATATCCAGCCACTACCTCCGAACCTTTAGAGGAAGACATAACACATAGACAGCGTCATGGTGTCGATATTGAAACGCGGACGGTTCTCGACAACAGGAAAATGAATCCTTTCTCAAAAACACGGAATACTCGATGCTTGGAATCAAGGTATTCTGGTACAGAACCTTTACTTTGCGATCCTCAGGCTTCCAGGCATCCGAGGAGGGGGGATAGTCCCCCGGAGGAAGAACGACATCATGTTGATATTGCGCAGGACAAAAGTTATTTCTACACATCGTCACAAAGCGACTCAGAGAGTGTTCGCCAATTTTCTCATCAGTGGATGATATCAAAGATCAACAATGCATTGGATCAGCTCCGAGATGCTTTCAGTCTCGATGAACATGAGAGGGCCTTCTTCAAATCTCGCAGGAGCATGCCAATAGACAATACTCCAAAGCAATACTCAATGTCGGTGTTTATTGACGGCAGAAGAGTTGCAAGGAATTGTTGAAATCGATTCCGAGAGCGAGATCATCGGCTTACCGTTTAACCTGATGAAACACGTGCGCTATGGAGTTATAGTCCGAACTTGATGTCTCAAAAGATGGATGAGGGAAAGATTTAGATAGATGAGTATTTAGATGATTGTAAGACTAAATCTTTGCACATTTTACAGTAAGGTGCGGGTTCACCGTCAGTAGCCCATCATCGTAATTTGGTTGAATTGACCCAAAACAGACTAGCTGCGGCGCTAATCCTACTGACAGATGACGCTAGTGTAGTCACTGTTCTGTCATCCACTAACAGCATTCTGATCAGCATCAAGGAATTAAAGCGAATGCGGACATCATCTAGAGTCGGATGGAGCGATAGTTACTAATGAAAAGATCCATCAGATGATTGAAACTATAATAGGCTGATCTGAATATTGATACCCGATTCCGGACCGCTGACATAGCAAGAGACAATTATGGCTGAGAGATGGCGGGGTACATTCTGACTCGGGTTATGCATGGGTCGTGCGTCACACTAGTTCATCGTGGGGCACTTTTGATAAAAACATGATAAAAAATTGCTAACGGTGAACCCGCACCTTACTGTAAGATGAACCTATGATCGCTTTAATAACCTGGAATTTATCTTGCTTAATAATCATCGCTTGGTCCGGTCCTGGATAGAGTCCACATTCATTCATATTCTTTGATACTGATCTGGATGCTGCTAGTGAGCGAACAGGACAGGGACTATACTAGCGTCATCAGTAAGTGAGGTGTGCGCCACATCTAGTCTGTTTTGGGTCACTTACAACAAAATTACGATGGTGGACTACTGACTGTGGACCGGCACCTTACTGTAATAAAACCTTAGTATGTCAAGATATCTTGCCTTTTTTTCTTGTCTTTTCTTTTTTTTTCTTTTTTTTTTTTGATACCTGACGTAGCTTTGCTCCTATCCAACCTTATTCGTAGGGCTATTTGCTCGAGGTTCTGGCCTAGCGTCGAATAATCTCTTGTCTACTGAGATTGACAACGAATCTTTTACCCCGCCCTTTTTTCCCTTTCAGGATCAGTTGATAACATTTTACTCAATGTTCGCTCAAAGTCGGATATGCTAAGAACGGAACATGGGGAATCACATAGCACATTTCAACTAGGGCGCTTATCCAGAAATTTATCCATTTCCCATTGGTGAAATCGTGGTTAGGTTCTATTTATGCTATTCTCTATGTATATTTGTGCCTTACAACTTATGACGGTGAAGCAGCCAAGTAAAATTGAGCGACTGCGTGTTCGAGGGCTGTGCTCAAAAATGTTGAACTCGTTTGACAGAGAGTCCAAGAGGTAGCAGTCTGGGAAGAATCGTGAACCTATTGCGACGTGATGACATAACTAATTTCTAATTTCAGTCTTCATGCCGAGAACCCTTCGGTTATGCACACACACACACACAAGTCTATTTCGCCCGGTACGCTAATGCCCAAAGGGCTCTGAAGCTAAAATTACATAACGTCTCTCTAGTTTTTGCCTTGCTCTCGCTAAGCCCTTGAAAATCTCGCCTTGTTCTTTCCAGTCTAGTCATCGTTCTTTGCCTTATCCTCGTAGATATTGGTATGTATCAAGCCGACTTAAAGCCCAATTCCTCCAAGCGTTCCGTTTCCTATCTTCGGCAGCTGAGGCGATGCCTGCTGTTAGCTGTCTGAGGGCGTCAGGGGTTGTTGGTTGGTGTTATTGATTGAATGGTGTCAGGATAGTGCAGTGCGAGCCATGCCTGTTCCAGGCGACCTGTGGCGATCGTGAACATGACTGCAGCTAGTCCCGCATTCATGTTCAGTGCCCATTTGTGACCGTCTGATGTTGCCTTGCCTCCTAGGCGAAAGGAGAGGTTGCCACCTTTCTCATTCGGACATTGAAACATCTCTTTGCGTTGTGTCGTCCATTTCATGCATCGAAAGAGGAAATGTTCTACCGATTCCGTTGCCCGCCCACATGGGCACTCATCCGCTGGTGCAGCCCTGATCTGATAAGATAACCGTTCAACCGGGCCATTCCGGTTCTAAGAAGGGAGAGGAAGCTACCAGATGGAGTTGGCAGCCATTCTAGAAAGGTCGACTCAGCTCTGCCTGGAAACATACCCGCCTGCTGTACGACCAATTATCATGGGAAGAGGCCAGCATGCTGGCACAACGTGGATCTGCTCTCGTTCGATTGAGAATTGTGGTCTTCGGTTTGGTCACTCCTCTCTATAGCGTCATGTACGGTTCCGTTGCGTAACGGGTTGACATCTTGGCTGTCTCCCGAATTTTGAGCTTGCTGTTGGGTGGCAACCAGATGAAGTTGACTCTGTTTCCGTTTGCGCTAAGCTTCTCTACAGCATCATATATCACTCATATATACCCTTGACCTGATTGCTGGCGAGTTTACTTATCGCTTGTGCTGCAGGTCTGTTACTCGTTAAGATCACAATAACTCGATACTCGATTTCTGACAGACAGCCGAGGCCATGAGCAATGGCTGCTAGTTCGGCTGTGTATGGGTTGTGTCTTTCCCTCGAGCCCAGGGTGACCGAAAAGGTTTCGTTGGTCTTGCCGGCTCTTGCCGCGGATATGGGAACTCTGATAACTCCTCCCATGCCGACTTGACCATTCCGCGCGGAGCTGCTTATCGCTATCCTGACCGCCCATCCCGCTTTAACTAGTTCTTTGATCTTGCCCTCTTCTTCCTGTCTTGTACTGTACTGTACTGTACAATACAATTCAATTCAATTTATTACGCACGGCTACTTGTTTTAGTAGAAAGGTGTCGCACTGAGCGTGCTTAAAGGGTTAGAGTGAATGTGATGAGGAGCAGCAAATGGGTTGATTGATTGTCTTGAGTATTCCCTTGTGCGGGGTATTTCATCCCGCAGAGTTACTTAAACCATATAGCTAGTTTACTAATGCCTACCCTGCGACAAAAGGGCACTAGTGAGTTATGTCTCACGCTGTAGATCGCAAGCCAAGGCAAGCCATTCAACACGGTAATCATAGATGACCTGTAGTACGGTATTGTTTAGGATTTTCTGATACCCGAATTAAATTGATCACCGAGCATGATGGCCACTAGTGGACCTGTGTAATGTATCAACAAGCCTTGATGTCAGCGTCTGTTTGTTGACTTGCATCTACAACCTGTACTAGCCCCACCACCAACGTCCCGATTCGTTCCCGCAGACTTTTGACGAAAGCCAGGCGGCCTCCGGTTTTGGTCAGAACCGTACATATTTCCACCTCTCTGAAAAGAAAAATACTCCATTTGAAACTAAAACATCCTGTTCTTGGCCATGCTTTGAAGTGGCTGATTTAAGCTGCGAGTTTTGCCCGAGAGCGTTTCGGAGGCTGAAAATATATCACAATGCTGACCATAAACCCGGCCGACATGAAATAAAACTAGAGTTAAATATGACAGAACGTCTGCAGTTTCACGCTTCAGTCCCGGTCACTTTCAACATACTGGTTAAGATAGAGAAACGTGCAGTTGACCGTCGAAATAATGAGCTGGACTACCTTGGCTGAAACAGGTACTCCCAACAACGATCACCTTACTAGAGGTGAAGGTAGTAGACAACCAGGCGGCGCTCAGGTGGACCAGGGAATCGGAGTTTCCAGCTTTATCGCTGCATTAAGCAGTGGTTTTGCGATATTTATGTTACAGCTCTTACTCTTCTTGCTGCTGAGGAACAAGCTGGGGCGCATCTCGTAAGATCACCTGTTTGTAGTATGCCTCGTTCGGACACTAAATCATCTAGCAATGAACCCAAACTAAAACCACGAACTCGTTTAAGTAAGCCAGATATGAGATCCTTGAGTCTAATCTCCTCCATCAAACTGTCATGGAACAGCAGCGACTCGGACATTGCCCGCGACTGCGGTCTCGATGCCTACTTTTTCCTCCGCTACTTGAGAACTCTTCTTCTTGCGTTTTTTCCAATAGCAACGCTCGTGATACCCGTGCTGATCCCATTGAATTACGTCGATGGACGCGGTCATCAACTTGATGCCGATGGACGTGCTGCAAAGGATCATGACAACGCACAAGTCACTGGCCTGGACACGCTTGCCTGGGGCAATATCAGACCAAGCAATGCTCACCGCTACTGGGCGCACCTCGTGATATCCATCCTTACTATCGTATGGGTTTGCGCTTTGTTTTTCTATGAGATGAGGGCCTACATCGACATACGGCAAACTCATCTTGCCAGTGCTGATCATCGATCAAGACCTTCAGCGGCAACTATTCTTGTTGACTCAATCCCTGACGAGATGTGTACCGACAGTGAATTGAGAAAGCTCTTTAACCATTTTCCAGGTGGCGTAAAGAACATATGGATCAATAGAGACTTCTTTTTGCTACTTCAATTGATCGATCGCCGAGACGCAATTGTCCAGCAACTGGAGGTTGCGGAGACAACCTTGATTAGGAATGCCCATCATGCTCATCAAAGTCGATGGAACAGGGGTAAAGCAGGAGATTGGCGACGGCTCTTTCGCGGAAACTCTAAGAGCACTGGAATCCAAGGCTCAACCGGAAAGCGTTCTGAACCCCGTAAATTCTCGATTACTGATTGTGAAAAAGACAGCAGCGGTGGATTGCGGGAAAAGTACTTAAGTAACAGCGACCGGCCCGCGCATAGACTCTTTGGTTTAGGATTGCGATGGCTATTTAACGCTGCGTCTTTCTTCGAAAAAGACGAAACTATAAGTTGGTGCCGCAAAGAGTTAGAAGAGCTTAACACAAGAATTGAAGAGCAGCAGAGGCATTACGCTGACCTTCCGCCCGCAAACTCAGCATTTGTCCAGTTTCGCACTCAAATCGCGGCACATATGGCTTGCCAAAGCGTAATTCACCACTTACCAGAACATATGTCACCACGGTTTATTGGATTCTCTCCAGATGAGATTATTTGGAGGAATATAGCATTGTCTTATAAAGCAGGTTGGGTCCGTGCGGTGATAACTTATGCTATTCTATTCCTAATGATATCCTTGTGGTCACTTCCAGTAGCGTGGACGGGCGCACTCAGTCAGGTTGATCAACTAATTCAAGGGAACGGCCTGCTTTCGTTCATGGGCGCACTCAGTCAGGTTGATCAACTAATTCAAGGGAACGGCCTGCTTTCGTTCATTGGCCGTACAGAGGTGCTCAGACATGTCATTTCAGCAGTTGCTGGCTTATTACCGACTACAGCATTAACAGTCCTTTTAATCCTCCTACCGGCTTTTCTAGAATATTTGGCGGATTTTAAAGGGGTCAAGGCTTACTCTCTGAGACAGGAGTTTGTTCAGACTTTTTATTTTGCCTTCTTGTTCATACAAGTATTCTTAGTTGTTTCCATTGCTTCCTTCTTTACGGCGTCGATCAAAGAGCTAGCTACGAACGTCCGGGGCGTGCAGCAAGCTAGTGAAGTGGTCAATATCCTTGCTCAGAACCTCCCGAAAGCGTCAAACTACTTCTTCTCTTACATGGTTCTTCAGTCCTTCTCTACCAGTGCTGCGACGCTTCTTCAAGTGGGCAGCTTGATTTCGCATTACATTGTCGCCCCAATGTTTGACGTCAGCCCACGAGACAAATGGCTCCGAAAGATGAAACCGCATTCGGTTAAGTGGGGCTCCGTGTTTCCTGTATACACGAACTTCGCATGCATCGCTCTAATCTATTGTATAATATCCCCACTTATTTCTGTCTTTGCTATTCTCACCTTCGGTCTCATATGGCTTGCTCAGCGGTACGCAATATTAAATTTTTATCGCTCTGATCACGACACCGGAGGAGTTCTTTATCCTCGCGCCCTCAACCAGACATTCACAGGCGTGTACGTAATGGAACTATGTCTTACCGGTCTTTTCTTCATGGCCAAAGACGAAAAGGCAAATGCAGTCTGTACAGCACATGCCATAATTATGGCAATAGCGTTAGTGGCTACAGTTCTCTTCCAGGCGTTTCTGAACTGGAGGTTCGCTCCTCTCTTCCGATTTCTACCTGTAGATTTGGGGAATGATGAAGTGACGATGACCGGCCAGAAGAAACAAGTAAAGGATGATCTCCAGCTGCAACAAATGGTGTTGGAGGATGTATCAAACATGGACGAAAGGAATGAAGTCTCTGAGGACCTCCGTACTAACACAACCAATAAATTAAGCACCGAGTTTCCCACGACGCTAGAAGAGGTACCTATAAACAAGAGGGAAATCCTAGTCAATGAAGCATTCAAGCATTACGCTCTCACCGTAAGACAGCCTATTATCTGGATTCCTCGAAATGGCCTTCATGTCAGCAAAGATGAAATTGACCAATGTAAACAAAGTTCGGGTTCTATCGATATGTCTAATGATGGTGCCTATCTAGATGATCATGGGCGTGTGGTCTGTCATGACAAACCACCAGATTTCTCAGAGTTCGCCTATGTTAAGCTTTGATTAAAGACAAGCATATTGGAAATTATTTGCGAAAGCACGACGCTTTACATTTCATGTTATTTTATATGGTGCTCTCAAACTTTTGTTAAACAAATTGATAGCTGGTTAATATACTCCATTGGTTGCGACTTGATCGAATGTGTAGCGTTGATTAATTATAGGGAAGTAAACTCCCTTCCCAAGAGATTTGCTGACGTGCATGCACATTGGTTTCCATCATTCGGACAAGGCAGTCTGGTAACTACCGAAACTGAAGCAAATGGCTTTGGCCGGTCATAGCACGAAGGTCGGGTTTTGTGTAATGGAGAGGATGTATAATTACACGAAAACAAGCCATGTCCGTTGTGTGAGTTTCGTGGCTTTCATCCTTGATTCGTTATGCCTCTAGGACTTGTTCATTTTTCTCCTCTCCACTTAGAAGCATCCATTGGAGACTTACAAAGATGGAGCTGCCACATTTTGGTTTACATGGTGGAAAGTTACATGTAATTTGATCAAATCGTAGCAGTGGGAGTGAAATGTGAAAATGTCTTAGGGCCTTCACGTCTTCGAAAGAACCAAGACACTCCGTTAAATGGGCCGCTCAGGCATTTTCCCCTTCCCTATGAGAGGATGAGAGAATTCGCGACCTTATATGTGGACCTTTAATCGTTCCTTAGAGACATTATGAAATGTACTTCTACAATAATCATGGGAAGACGAAACCAAGCATGTGGTAGCACTATAGGCATAACGAGTAATACTAGCAGACTATAGAATATGTTCATGAAATGCAAGGTTGATTTGAAAGTCAGTGGTGTACTTGATGAAGACAGGAAGTTCATAACTCGCTCTTTCCAGTATAGGCGTCTTCACAGTAGTGTAGCGACCACAAGCCAAGTTATATGCCCATAACTAAGATAAATCTGGACTCGATAAAGTATCCAATACAAGTTTGTAAATCAATATACAGTTACACAGTCAACGTTTTCTAATGGTATTTTCATCGTACTGTAGTGACCAAGAACCTACGGAAGCATCTGCGCGGTGCGAGGCAGGCCAGCGGCACTCGTACACCCCCTTTTCTTGGAAAAGGGAGCCACTCGTAAAAGCCAGCCTCCGAGGGGACCATGTCCCATTAGGAAATTGTTTGCTGCGAGTTTTGAGGTCCAAGTTTGGGTTTATTTCCTCGGGCACTCTGGTTTCTCCCCGGTACGGTGGTCATCAAGGCGTTTCCCTAGCCGGTAGGCAAACGGCAGGTTTTTGCGATGGAATGGTGAGGCCATTGATATCCCTAATGTAAGTTACTAAATTGAATCTATCATATATATTTCTGTCGCTTCAAATAAACAAGCCTTACAGGCATGTCAGTGGCTAAGTTCGTTGAGACTCGTCATTCGCCAGCAATTTTGCACGAAGGGCAAACCGAACTGCCGTCGTCAGAAGGTGGGGGCCAGCAGCGCCATAAATGTATGGGTCCTATTTAGAATTAGCTGCGTACTTTCATTCAAAAGTGGACTCACATCAAGTCTGGGCAATTCCCCGTCCGCAAGGAAGTCAGAGGCTTCCTTTGGTAGATCCAGACAGCTTTGGGCCATTGTGGCCATGACTCCTTCGAGATAAGCAACTATGTAACCCTCGTTCGCATCGCATAAGATACCATCAGCACAAAACTCCCAGTTCCAATCGAGCACTCCCTTTTGTCAGTTAAAGCCCTTTCACACTTATTTGCGAGCTTTACCTATCTTAATTATCCCATACTCATTGACTTGAATGATATCGATGCCATATACCACTTCAAGGCCCTTAAGGTGATGAAGGCCTGCAACGACCTTGAATAATCAGCTATCCATAACAATCCCTCGAGAAGGAAAGACTTACCTGTTTCATTATACAAGATACCTCTTCTGGATGTAATGGGAAAAGGTCGAATACATTAAGGTGCAGATACTCAAAAACGATGAAGAGATTGTCACTCTCAGTCTCATAATAGAATGACTCTGGTCGTACAACATTGTCATGGGAGATGCAGGAGAGTTTTTCGCAAATGGACAAGGATGCACGCGGAAGCTGTTTGATTCTGACCAATTGTCGACTAATCAAATGGCGATGCTGGCCAACCCACATTTTCCCATGGCTTTGTTGGCGGTGGCGCTGATAGTCTGAATCAGGATGTCTATGAAGGTAACATGGAACAGCGGCATGTTTAGAGCGTCTCGCGTTTAACACGCAAAAGGCCTGTTTTCGTCGGATCAGCGTGCTCATGGTTTTGATTGCTTTCGTAGAGAAACGAAGGCTGTCGGGGCTATATATACTACCTCGGCTCATTGGTGTTGTAATCCAAGCCAGGGTTTTTATTTTTCATCTAGTATGGACCCTGGATACCGGCCTTCCTCAAGTCTGTATTCAGACGAACCCTTCTTTCTAGAAAACCTCGTTTTCTCCCCTCCGCCTATACTATTAGGGACGGTTGCGCATACCGATATGGAGTTAGTCAATAAGATTGATCTTCTTCAATCCGAAGTCGACAGTCTAAAAGCTGATTGGACACCCACATACAAGATCTTCGAGCTGTCTGCAGGACTTGCGTGCCATATGGAACTGATTTTCGAAGATGTCAAAGAACGTATCACACTAGAACGAAATAAATGGTTAGCAAACTGTACAGCCTTTTAGAGTTAGCCTCGTGTTGGGCTATTCCACGCGCCTTGAAAAGTCATTTGAGAAATTTAAAGTCTGTTAAGACTGCAAAACGCAATGACAAAGAACCTAAATAGAAGCCCGGCTCAAAAGTATGAAATTAGAATTAGGTTATCCAATTGAAGATTCATTTGGTATGCTAGCTCGTGGACATGGCTTCTATTAGAGATGAAGAAGGCAGGCACGTTTGTGTAAATACCCGTGACTTTCCTTTTGACGCATCGTGAACACTTTGGAGTTCCGAGGTCGCAGCTATACTTTGCCTTTGCTCACGCATTACAATATTTTCGGAGAGAGGTTCGCATTGTTGACCGAGGCAAGTTAGATAATTTTAACAGTAGAGGAGGAAGTTTATAAGGCGGTAGCATGAAGTGGAGTAAGTTTTATCTGTGAAACAAACGGTCTAACCTCTTCTGAGCAGAAACCCTAGTTGGTAGCTGAGTAACATAAGACGAACTACCCAACTATGATATAGATCGCCGAAACAACGAACTTGAGGGACTGAAAATAAGCTCAGATGTGGAGCTTCTACTATCACATACTGCTTCTCAATCCTAATACTTAACTAACAGTATGCCTGACCTCAAACTTGGCCATTTCTGAACAATCTCCTCAACGAATCTAGAAGCCCATAATATCGTTCGAGAATCTCGCCTCTATGGTGGACTAGACGAATGTAGGCACTAACATGGACCATTTTTGGAAGTGCTCATTTGCCGAACAACAAAATAAATCTTTCTCACAATGGCCTGCAAAACGTTCCTCAGGAATGCGTGGAAGCCAAGGCCAACCTGGTCGGTGATGGGCTGACAGATGTCAACATTGATGCTGAAGACGTAAAATTTCTATAGTTCAGTTTACCCTTCAATAGCAAGTAGGACACACCCTTCCTCCCCCCGCAGACATCTACCACTTAGGTGTAGGCTCAGATTGCTCTAGACGGCGCTTGCTGGTACGTCGTTAAGTATTGCGTCAGGTGTCGGCCTAGCGCAATCAAATTCACCACGAATATGACACTCATATCTCTTTTGATGCCAGCTTGCTACGCATATGCTTTAATGCACCTTGATTTTATTTCCTTTCACTTGCTGCCCTTCTTCCAATCATCTCAATCAAGTGGAAAAAACGGAGATGGAGGGAAAGAGCAAAACGAGGACATGGAATGAAGACAGAATGACAGTATGCTTCACTTGCGCTAATCAAACGTAGTAGAAATCCATAAAGATTTCAATTAACTACCCAGTTGGATGACTCAGTAGAAATAGAGTGCCCACGGCTGTTCCGTATTTACTTCTGTCGTCAAGGGTGACCCCCTCCGATCAACGAAAAGCTTTATCTTTGGCCTGTTATCACACGCATAGTACTCTCTCGCCATGGAATCTTCCAGGTAATTACATAGGACCCATCCCATGTAAGTGCGCTGATGCCACTCGCCGTCTGGTGCTGGTGCGTCCACTAAGTCGCTCATGCGTCTCAGAGTCGTCCGATCCTGCCGTATCTCTTGCTGCCAATTTATCACCTGGTGCTCTTCAACAGCATCTGAAGGTACAACGATTATGATCGTCCGTAAACGTGGAAGTCGGGCAAGTGCCTCAAAAAGGGGAAAGAGATCAGGGCTGTCTGCAATATCAACGGCAATGTGCTCTATAGGTAGCATGAGATCTTCCAGCTGAGAGTCTGTGATCGCGGAAGGGGGAACTAGAAAGAGGGTTCGAGGGACAAATAGATGTTCCAGAGCTCTATCGAGCCCTGTATAGACACGGCTAGAGCGGAGCCATTCGCTCCTCGCCTCTTTACACGGATATGTAATTGCTGGTGAACGGCCATGCGTGGAGTGCGGAAGGCTTACTGTGATCTCGCACCAATCACGCGCGAATGTGCAGACTGCCACGGCCGGGTCCACACCATCAAAAGCTGCTCGCCAGATCATCATGCGAAGCTCTGTCGGGAGATGTTCGAACTGAGGAAAGCTCGCTATACCTGCATCTCTGTGTATGTCCGTGTATTTCTCTTCATATTTATCTGAACGTTCAGCCGCGTACTTGCCAGTCTCCTGCGTGCATTGGATAGGCTCCTGCAACCTGAACCCTACGTAAGGTAACAGCATCTAGACAGTAACAAACAGATAGTCTACAGAGGAACATAGTGATGCGTCTGGAAGAATTGGAGACCTTATACGTAACATCAAAATTACATTGACGTCCTTATTTTGACATATCGGGCCAAAAACGAGAGGAGTTCACTATAAGACCTGGCAGATCATGGACAGTGGTTTGGCGTGACACGAAGGGGAAGTCGGTATTAGGCGTTCGCGTATATTGAGACTATACTTAGTATTCATTCTTCAGAATCAATCTTGCCGACTAGAGAAGAGATGCGTGACACAACCCGAGATAAAGTTATCCCAGCTCTGAAGTTCCCCAGAATGTGATCCATAACCCTTAGCATGGCTTAATTCGGTCATGGAATTCGCGCATAAGCAATTGTTCAGCTCTGCAACATACATACCTCTCAGGTGCTACCTCTCGGACCACTGTCCCAGAATGGATTGGCCTTCACAGTGCGTGTTGGTCATACGGCTCCATCCCCTTCGACACTATGATAATGTCTACAAAGCCAGCCGGGTACAGATGGCAAGCACCATGTGCCGAGATTTTCGTGGGAAATGGACGCAATTCCGGCAGTTGTGGCACATCATGGGCTTGTGAAGTCGGGAACGAAAAGGTAGGCAATGTAGATATGCATTAATATCTAGTGCCTGCCTGCTCACAACAAGCAGTCAGTCGTAATGAATGATAGATTATATGCTAGGGCACTGTATTGTAGTACATGGACATGTACCTGCTTACGCAGCGACTTACAGCTGTGGTTGTCGAAAATAGTACCCTAAACACATCCTTCGACTTCGATAGATGATAGAGTAGTGAGTTTTCTAGCGTCCTCCCCCACTGATCTCTACACAAAAAGCCAGGAGTCAAGAGGCTCTTTTTGGATGGCTCATAGAATATAAAATTAGATAATTTCTCTCATAATATCTTTTGCTATTGTGACTAGGCACGAGAGAGCGTTGATACTTGCTCCTGACCTCAAGTATCTTCCTCCAGGTCCTGCTTCGACATCAATGAAGGAACATGTCAGATACGGGTCTTGTCCCTACTACAACAGTGAAGTCGCGCAAATTTCTCGTAGAGTAGATCATCAAGTGCAGCAGCTTGGGGGTAGAACCAGCGTTTCCCACAGTTCCATCACTTATGTAAATCGAGGTGATGATCAGGTGTCGCTTCGAAGAAGGATCGTAGAACTCAACCGGGAGAACGGGAGCCTGCATCATGAGGATAAGTACTTTTCTACACTGGCTAACGATGTATTAGTATCTCTTAAATCCTCGATCCAGTCTTGTCTATCCAAAATCCCTGACGCTCTGCTCTATGATAACACAGCTACTTTGCACGGCAGCGAAGTGGGGAGTAGCACCTCGCAAGGGTTCAGGCGCCAACGCCCGCATACTGACCCTCTCTCGAGCCTCAATCAGCGCAAGGATCATATTCACGGTCTCGCTGATGCACAGGATCCTCAGATAAATTTGGTGTCTTCCTGGGACCAAGGTGCAAGAAACCGTCCATTACCGCCGACTCCACACCCAATGTCGAAGTCTATGCTCGAGAAGTTGGAGATTAATCTCATAAGAGAAAATGGGATGATGAGACAATCAATCGCATTGAATAGAAAGCTCGTTTATCGGGTGCTTCTGCGTTTAGTTTCTCAGATACGACAATTGGCTTCTGCGTTCCGATCGGTTGTCGCAGAGGCAAACCTCTTGATTGAGCAATTGAATACCGACTGGCGACAGTACATTGAGGATGTTATCAAGGAGAAAACAGATCCAGAATTCCAGGACTCAGGTATCGATTTAGCCTGCAGCTTAGATGCCAAATATCGCGCCGGCAACATTGACAATAGATCAGAGTCAAGGCTACGGGATTCGGATCTAAGTTCGAGCTACGAGCCAGACTCGATGGAGCCAGACTATAGAATAAGGGATCATATACCTCGTTCCGCTACACAGGCAGGTGGCAGAGATTTCAATTCACTGAACAGCCCATCCATGAATCGAGGAAGTTTGAACACGGGAAAGAGCAAGGAGGATCAAGGTCAAAGCTGGCCGTATGTAGAACCTCTTCGAATAGCTCATCAGCAATCTCAGCCTTCCCCTGGTTGTGATACTGCGTCGTCGAAGGCTAAATTAAGGCAACGCCTCGCCATGCTTCATTATGAGCGCATGTACTACAGGAGACTGGCGAACGAGGCAGTCGTCCGATTTGTACCCACAATAAAACACCACGTTCACGAGGTCCAGAATCTTTTGCACGAGTATAGCGCGGAGGAGAATAGACTCAGGGGCTTACTCCAGCAGCAGATAAACCTTCGAACCACTCAGCATCCTGATAGCGACGGATAAGGACCAGACTTGTATGCGTCATATCAAGATAGCACTCTATGTCAATACTGTACTGTACTGATAATCGCCTAGATAAGGTCTCGTTTCGAAATCCATCACCTCTCCCTTTCTTTGTTCGTTTTGCTATTTCTTTTTTCTTCCAGAATCACGTTCTTTATGGTGCTGCCTAATCAGTAATCAGACAGCATTCCTATGGAATATAACCTCCGAATGGAACAGTAGTAAGGGGAATACAACATAGTAGCGATGTGAAGCGTATAGATACTCATCAGTAGAACTTCGTTTAGTGCAGGATAGTGGAAAGTACCCTACAGTCCATCATCACAATCAACGTCAACGTTTTCGTAGAGGTAAGGGCAGGTTTGGAGCTACAATGGAGAGGGAGCCTCAAAAGGCCGTCCAGTTTCGAATTCATACTAAAAACCATATCCGCTGCTATTGTGCTGCTATTGCCACGCCCTCAAGTTTCGTGGAATGAGTGAGAAAGGGCTATCGCTTGCAGTATATCTCCGAGTCAAGTCAATCTTGCCACTACCCTCGAGAGCAGCTAGCATTTCGGAGAGTCCAACAATTCAAGTTCGTACACAACAGAAGAAAGCAGCCGTTCGCATGCGACAGAGAAGCCGAGAACGTAAATGGACTCCTGGGTCGAAGTCGGCTACATATCACATTCATTGCGCGCGGGGATGAATATTTATACCGTCTCTTGACCTTGAACGTCAGTGCCTTGAACTGAACTGACTTTGTTAGTTTTTTTCCGCTTCTATCTTTCTCGTCCGCCAGCCAGCGATCTAATGGGAAGCAGCTCGGTCCCTAGCGTTCCTTCGCCACCGCGCGTTGCGCCACCGCACGCAATGACCGTTGAGCAGCTACTCCATTTCTTACAAGAGAGGAGCCACCTTCTTACGCTGGAAAATGAAAGACTGCGCCCACAGTACGAATTTCTCCAGGCCTCAGTCGATCAGAAAGAGGCTACGGTGAAATGGCAACAGTGGCTCATCCGCTTAGGAGAGGAGCATGTGACCTTGCTAGAGAGAGTACTTCAAGGGCAGTCAACTGAGACGGTGTCCGCGACGGAATCGCCGTCACAGTTCATGGAGCATCAGTTTCGGCAACAGACCTGCAGCTCACCTCTGAACACACCACCAAACCTGAGACTTGAGTCGAATCAAGACGGCGACAATACATCGTTTGTGGCAGGCATAACAGATGATGATGGCAGACGAGGGATCATTCAAGACGATTTGGAAGTGATGCAGCGATGCGCCGAATCAGAAGCCCTGGCTTATTTAGCATCCTACTGTTAGCTTCATTTGAATTGAGTGGAGAGAAATTGCCTTTTATTGTTTGTTTTCCCGGTAACCGCCTGCAACATATACCGGTAAACGTATATATCGGCGCTTCCTGCCGGCGTGATCATTGAATACAGCCTACGTATCCGTCTCTACCCGCGCGACCTGTTCAATATAACTCAGCCTTTGATAAGAAAACTCTTGTTTTTCTCCCCAGCTGGCAAAATTCTCCATTCGCCTAGCATCGATATTGTTTTAGTTTGGGTCTGCCCTAGGAGGTCGTCATGAGTGGGTCGAGGCCTGTATCCCTTCTCTGTCCGGCACAGTGAAAGGCGGTTGTGGCTTTGCTTTGCAATTTGGAGATTCACCATGTTATTATTGCATCACCATCCAGTCGTCTTTGCGAAATCAAACCTGACTCGGTATTATATTTGTATGTTACGCCATGTCATTGAAGTTATCCCCCGTCGTAACATGGTACCATTTCGTCTCTCCATGCATGTATAGATACATACGTATACATAAATCTGTGTAGATATCCATTCCCAGTGCGTCCAGCTAGACCCGAGGATCGCCTTGTGAACTTAGCCTTTACGAGCCGTTATTTTCAGTTCCTCTGGTATTGCTCATCAGATTGGAAGGGTCCACGGTAGAGTCCAATCCCATCTGGAAAGGAGCGCCTCCGCCTGTGGCTCCCTGTGTATGAAGGTTGGTCTGACCACTAATCGTGCGTACTATGGTCTCACTTATCCGCTGCGGTAATTGATTGTTGCTGTAGATCCTGTTAGCTATACTAGAGGGAAATTAGGAAGAAGAACTGCTACAAAGGGGTAAAAGGAACAGAAAAGAGAGAGAAGAAATCCCTAGTGATGGAGTTAGGACTAAGACGTACTCTGTTCTGATTTGCTTCAAGGCTTCTAAAAGCTCTGTTCTCGTCTGCTTCATGCTTTCAGAAGACTCAGTTCTCATTAGCTTCATGTTTTCAAGAAACTCTGTTCTCATTTTATTAATGCTTTGGAAAAAGGATTAGCCAAGGAAGAACGACAGAAAAGAGAAAAAATTAAAAAATAATAAAAGGCTTGACGGATACGACGACTCACAGTGTGAAGGTTGCTTTCGATCTGGGGTAAGCTAAGGTGTCAGCTTCAAAGTGGTGCAATGATGTAAGGCTGACTCACTGCTGGTTTATTAGGGCTTCCAGAACATAACGGTCGTCGTCTTGCGGCTCTTGCGGGTCTCCAAATTCTTCATCGCAGCTAGGTCTGCACTTCTTGTCAGTCTAACTTCGTTTGCGTGGTCCGTGTGATTGACGTGGCAAAGCGAGCAAAACGAAGGATTACGTCAAACAATGTGGAAGAAGGCAAATATAGATGGGACGAGAACAAGTACAGTGATATTGAAGAGAATAAAGGCGGAATAAATGAAGACAAAGAGAGGGAAAGTAAAAAAGGTCAGAGAGTGGGTAAGAGGGAAGGGTGAATGGATGGGGGGAAGACAGAAATAGGACAAACCCTTCATCATAGTAAACCATCTCGTCACCTTGCTCGTCCTCGGGATTAGCGACACGCAGTGGCTGCCGACCATACGGATCATCACGAACTGGGATCATTTGTCTCTGCCAAATGTTATCGACCGGCCGCCGATAGCTCCCCAGTGAACTAGACCGGACATCCTGAGGTGCCTCAAGAACAGTCGGTTTATGCCTGCCCCGTTTGGTCCTCCTATTAATACGCTGAGCCTCCCGCGGTGCTAGCACTGCAGGGCGCGACCGGATATAGGCTTGGGATAGTCTAGGGTTTGAAGACTCCATAGAAAGAGAATTGGATAGAATGGATCAAGGCACCTGTGTAGAAAAGAATGTCACACGGAATACAGATAAGAGGGGGAAAAGCCAGAGGAGACCGGTCAGGAGACTGATCGAGTGACTGAAGGACTGTGCCAGAGCTTACGATGCAGGTACAGCGGTGAATGTATCAGCGTCCAGTTCTTCCCTTCAACGCAGCTTTATATGTAGGAAATGGCTGTTACCGACAGTCTGGTTCAGCGCAGGCAGCAGCGCTCGTGTTGGGCGGCCGACGGGTCGAGTAAGTACCCAGCCATCGTGGGAGGAAGATACTGTAACCTTTCACAAATATTGTGTACCTTCCGAAAGTCCTCAGCAACATGCCCCTTTTGGACTTTGATCGTTTTTGTCGAAGCTATTCAGAAATCGACAATATACAGTCGCAATGCACCCGTCCGTTTTCTACGCTTGCCTACTGTTCTACAAGTTAGCACCGTTTGGCACCGTCCAGACTTTGGCGTCATTTCGCAGGTGCTACCAAAGCGTCCTTTCTAGACCTAGGTACTCGCGCTCTCTCTCTTTTTTTTCCTTTTCCTTTTTTTTCTGAAATCGGACATTTTGTCCGTCCGCCCTGGGACGACAAGCTGATCGCTTGCTTCGTTAGCGGAAAATCGCAGCTGCTTCTGGTATGGCGGTTGAGGTTGAAGAACAATAATTTCGGGGGACTCGTCTGCTCACTCCTAGCGCATGTTTGGTAGCGGAGTTACTGGCGTCCACCTTCTATGGACCTAATCTCTCATCTTAATGTTGGGATGTTGCTGCATGCAGCAGCATGTTACCGTAGTGGATACCATAAGGCAATGGCGTTTTGACAAATACAATTAACTACCCCATTTCTCAACGGTGGAAGCGGCTCCGAAAATCTTCGGACGCGCACAGGTAATGCTGAAAGCTTTCGGGGCCATCCTATTCTGCTGACTCGTTTCGTTGCAGATCTTGGGGCCGCAATTCACTTCCGGCCCGCCTTGACCCCACATGTACAACGTCAACCAAAACTGGCGGGGGCGGTTGAAGCCAAGTACGTTTTCTAAATCCAATTTTGGCTTAGAAACTGCTACACAAGGCAACGCGAACAGTTTAAGCATGTCATCCCACGTTGTCAAGCGGCATGGACCCATCCATTACCCAATCACCGCCAAAAGAGACTTGGCTATCAGCATGCTAAAACAGCAGGATATACTAGAACCCCCGATCTTTGATAGACTCAACCAACGGCTCACAACGGCCCAGGACCGAGAAGCTAGGTAAGAATAACGATAACAAAATATAAATAGGTATAAGTAGTTATAAGTAAATATGAGTGATTGAATAAAAAAGAATAAAAAAAACCCTCCGGATTCTTTCACGCTGGTGTAGGAGGGCGCGCTACAATGCCGATTGATACGTGTCGCAGGAAAAGGCATGATCTACGGCCTCAGAAAACTACTGTGTTAGTAATCTAGCTATATGCTTTACGTAACTCTGCGGAATGGAATACGCCGAACGAGAGAAAGCTTGGCAACAATCAATCAATACATTTGTTTGCTGCTGCTCATCACTTTCACTTTAGCCCTTCAAGCACGCTCAGTGCGATAATATGCCCCCGCTTCATCATTCGGATTGGCGCTCATTTCCAATCCCGAGGACCAACAGCCGCACGCCGAAATACTTCGGGTTTCTAGGGCCAAGCAATTGGGGGAGGACGGGAGTTGGTAACCCCCAGAGGTATCAACTGGAGAGACTGTTCGATAGCAAATAACCTATGGCGGCTTACAGGCCATTCTGACACCAGAATAAACGTGTGATGCCTTGTCCAGTGTTGCTCCGCAAATCAAGTGTTCCACCAGCGAGCGACAGCTGACATGCCCGGATAGAGCCAGCAACGGTTTCGTTATCTCCTCGCCCGGGCCATTCTTAGTTCGGCATCGGGGCCGCTTGATTTTGCTTGTTGACACAGATTCTGACAGCCATGATACCCCTGTGCTAGTGCGCGTGCTGTCATTCCGGATAACTTGCCTAGACTTCAGTCTAACTTAGACGATCTACGTGGTCCGGCACCAGTTCTTCAGCGCCTCGCTTCGTTCGACCTCGGTCGCTAGTCAGTGTCAAATTTTAGCTTTCCTGTAGTTCACATGATATCCCACAATGTAGGGGCGATATGCAGTTCATTCATGATTCACGTGAAGCACTTCATCGAGCCGTGAAAGCATGAAAGTGGATGGATAGACAAGCAAGAAAGCACAGACGCAGACAGGGATATTACGGCACTAAAGAAGGGGAGCGACAATATACATAATAAAAAAATAATAAAAAATAAAGAAAGAAAGGAACAAAAAGAGGGGAGGAAAAGCCGGAGACCGGGGAACCGGAATCACTTTAGCATGCGGAGTCATTTCGCAAGATTTTCTTCTGCTCTAAGAGTAAAGCTTCCTTCAACGGTGCGCGAGTCAGGGCCTTCGAGTCGACACTAAATCAAACGCCACCTGAAAATAGGGCGCTACGCTGTGCCATAAACGCCCTAGATCATCAGTGCAATGGTGCTTAGTCTCCGAGTAACAACGTCCGCTTCCGCCGCGTCAATTTTCCGCTCCTCTTAATCAGTGACGGCTCCAAAAGTAAAGTGGATCAAGAAGCCGTTTTCGCTACTCAGGTCGGGACTTTACCTGCATCCCGGCGGAGCCGAGCGACATCCTAAAAACAGTCACCCAGCAAGACGGAAAAGTCGAAATAGAACGAGGTGTAACGGAATCTCTACCGCACACACAGTTCTCAAAGACAGTCATTGCTGCTGGCAACTAAGCCCCGCGTAGTGTGTATGGTAGGAAACCAGACGGTATACGCCGTAATTCTTGGCTAACGCACAATAACCAATCGTTATTCTTGGCTTTACGGCTTGTAGAAGGTCACTGTAAGGCTGACTCGCGCCGTCATGGACGCAAGTACATCGGGACTAATGCCTATGCTCGCATATACTTTCTAGGTACATCTCCTGTGCGGCTAAGAGTAGGCCTATGGGCCAATTCTGCCACCTAAAGTGGACGATATGTCTGTCTAAAAGGTAGATAGATGTACCTCCAGGACTCATCTTAGAAATAGAGAGAATGTTGTCGCACGGAGGAAAATGCCTCTGCACTATACTGCACATTGAGCTGTAGAACATCCAGTCGCGCATCGGACTTGACCATTGGACAGCACGAAACTACAGGCTACCCTACACTCGCTAGCATCCTACATTGGCAGAAATGTGCCAACCTTCCT
>NW_022194807.1:455689-494280 GCF_900067095.1 Fusarium proliferatum ET1 | reverse complement strand
TTTTACCTGCTTCCAAGGCAAACTTACTTTTCTTCTGTTAATGAGAGCTGATGTAAATGCGACCACCATGTCTCTGCGCGGCAGTTGAGGTAAGCTCCTGATTGGGTGCTGCATACAGGCTACCCTTGCCAACTGACGTACATCAAATCCAATGTCTATAGTCAAAGCCAGTAATGGAAGCACTTTTGCAACGAAAAGAAACACTTTATTACAATCCTGTAGTCAGAATTTATACACTCACAAGTTTTTACGAAGATTGTATCACGTCTTATGGGCAAACTGGAGTTCGTCGGTTACCCCAGATTTAGTTCGTCGGCTGCCCCATGTCGTGCTAGCGTTCTTTCATTTCCCACCAAAATTAGTTCGTCGGTTGTCAAACGACGCGAGGGATGCCGTTAAACTAGGTCTGTAGTGAAACTGTTGTACTTGACAAGGGTCAGCCGGAAATGCGACGCGTTTCGTGTTTTAGGTTTTCTAGTTGCATGGGTGCGGTCAAAGAAACGCAGTGCGTTTCCATCCGGGAAATATAGGGCGAAAATGCTAGACGATGGTTGGTCAAAGACAGGAAACGCAGTGCGTTTCTGCAAGTAATTCTTGAGTAGGGGGATCTTAGTCTAATGTAGCCGAAAAATGTGCTATGGCTTTGAAGCCCAAGTCGAATTTGTCTACTGCAATATAACCTACGCTGGGACTATAGATTCTAGATACCAGTCATGATTTGGATGGTGATTAGAAAATGAAAAATCGTCAAATCCATGCACGCTGCATTCTGCAGACCTGCTGCTTCCGTAAGAGAAATCATACCTTGGTTTAAACAACTCCACCCCTCCTCCATAAATTGCTATTTCCACCTGTTTCTCAGATTGATCTCCTTCAAACAACGGCGGGCAGTGAAGATAATGCGGGGCCTCTGTTTCTAGAATGCAACTCATGTCCAATGTGAAATTTGCAAATTGCATCTGCCAAGGACTCATCCCTGGGGTATAGGAATGGAGAGATTTTCTGATTGCCTTGAAAAGTAAGATCCTAGTCTGCTCGATGTCCTTCCTAGGCATATGGCCTTGTAGAGATGGAGGGAGTTCGTTATGTGGCTTATCCTTTTCCCTAAGGAGGATCAGGTAGACATCAGACCTTTGCTTTCCAGGGAACATTAGCACAGGAGTCAGGTATCGTGATTTAAGAAGCTTTGTCCAATTATAGTGTTTAAAAATAGCATTCCAGTAATCGGTTGGTTGACTTGGGCGTTTAGTTGAGGACATTGTCAAAAGTGCAAACTTCCTACAAAGCTCATCCCATGTACGCTCAGACAGGGTAATAGGCATGAAGGAAGTGAAAGATACAAGTCGCTGTTTGGAATTTTGCGGGTTGTATGCACTTATATATGTATTAATTGCGTTTCGCTGGAGTTAAATACAGAACGTTTAAGACGTTGACGAAAAGCCAGAAACGAATAAACGTCGTCTCATTTACCGTCAAAAGTGGACTTGTATAATACAGTAAATAATAAAATTCGTGACCTAAGTAAATTTACATATCACACCTGGTAGACCAATGACAAAAGGACTGTGGAACTAAGATCGAAATTGTTTGTCTATTTTTTACTCTTTCATTTGTACTGTGATACGCAGACATTCTAGCCAGACGTGCTCGTGCTCCTCCTTGAATTTTGAAATATGGACTGGCATTGGACTACTGTAGTATGTCGACGAAATATAACAAGTCTGGTTCGTGCACGTTCTCGGGTTATCTCTACGTATTTCGTTAAGATATCATAAACTGCATCACATGGCCTGCAAGGGCTGGGATGGTCTAGTCAAAAACGGGCCATCAGCCATTAGGCCGTGGCTGGAAGAGATAGATTAAATCGGAGGTTTTAAATGCCCAGGGTTACTGAAATTACATGGGCTTGCCATGACGGAGCATCCCGATGCAGGTCTGGGTTTCGGCAGAGGAATGTTGATCTAACTAGCACGTGACTACGCGGTTAGCTGGAAAGGAGGATGCAGATGAGCCAGAGGCCAATTCGCTTGTACAGGGATGGCACGGGACATTGGGACAGAAAACGCGACGCGTTGTGAGTTGCAGCTAAACGTCGATAGATAAAAACGCGCCCCGTTTTGAGCCTCCGATTGGGGTTAGAAATCTAAAGGCTCTGATTGGTCTAAAAGCCGAAACGCGGCGCATTTTGAGCAAGAATACTTGAGTAGGGTAACTATATTACTCCTGCAACCACTACTCCTTCTGAACAAACAACTTCAACTACTTACCCTAGATCAGGAGCCATGTGGCTTACTAACCACCTAACAGGATATTCCTTACTGCCATTAGATACAGAATAATCATAATTAACAAATTCTATCCTTCACTAGCCATACACTCTTATCTTATATAGCCCCCTTCATCCGCGTTAGCAGTTGCCCATGATCCTCGGAAAAGCCCATTAACTTACTAATGTTGACTATAGGTGCAACTCTGACAGACCCAATGCCCACAATCTCCCATGCGCCCTCCAGGGGGTCCTAGACACCCATCCATTCTATTGCCAGGTTCACCGCAATGACAGCATGTCCAGCCATATGCCTTTAAGTCTGCTAGGTAACATTCCTGTCTTCCGCAGAGGTTCGGATCCGCCACAGCCGTAACAGACCTTCCGTTTGGGCACATAGACCATCGTTGACTGCGGTGATTAAATGTGGCTCGTTCACAGTACTCCGTAGGACTGTAGGCCCTGTGAGTGCAACGGTATTGTCGGTAGTAACGATAACACATGATTTCAGACGGATTTCTCTGTAGGTAAACGCGAATAAGAAGAATAAGTGATAAGTAAGTCGATAGCGCTGTTTAAACTAATGAATGACCTTAAAGTGATGCAGATTTCCTTGTCCTTTTATCGTACAAAATGGTACGTATTTTACTATTGCATCCTTGAGCGCGCTCAACGTATGGATAAGAAACCTCCTTAGTTGTGCCATTGATATTGTATATGCCGCTACCGCGCGCGTCGCTGTCCAACTATAATGACCTACTGATTAGTTATCTAACCCCGCTTTTTTTTTGATCTGCTCGCAACGTGCACCAACAACTCTTCGTCAACAAACCCTCATCGACAAACACTCGTCAACAAAGCTCCCTCAACATAGTCAACACCATTATAGTATGCCAGCCTGTGCCACCCCTATATCTAAGATATACGATACGACAAACTTGGTTTAATACACTGCTGGCAAGAATGACTTCCAATACTTCTAACAACGCGCAGTCCCCGCCTCAAACACCACCGGCATGGACTGTAGTCGGATTCACTTTCAGCACTGAGATCACAGATTCAGAGCTGGTGGTCATGTGCAACGGCAAACGCTTTGTCATACATCTGCACGCCGACAACTTCTCTGAGTCGCCCGAGTTGAAAGAATCGTATCTCTTCTACTTGAAAGTTGCCGAAGAGTTTGAGCTAGATGATGTAACTGTCGAGGACTTCTGGGATTGGATTGTCAACCCTCTGCTCCCCATTTTCCGGGAACTGCCCACTCCGGACAAGTCAGCACCACCGACCTTAAACGAATTTTTCAACCCCGAAACTTTCGTTTATACCTTGCGAGCAGTCTCCGGCGAACTGATGCCACAACTAGAAAGAGACAGACAACACGAATCTTTATTCGGTATTTCTCTTACAGATGAATTCTGTACGCCATTGGTGTCCTTTGACCCGTCTGAAGTACAAATTTGTCAAGAGAATGTGGTCGGTCCGCCTTCTCATACGCCGCGCAAAGTCCTTTTGAACGACGGGACAATTGCATTCCTAAAGCTCGTGCGTCGTGGCGACAAGCAGTTCCTCAAAAATGAGCTGGATACATATAGGAAGATCCACAGAGCACAGCTTGACAACAAGCTCAGGATTTCACGCCTCCGTGGCCTAGTGCAGAATAACAATGGCGTTATTTTCGGTCTTTTACTCACCTATGTTGACTGTGGACGTGTAACACTATCATGTGCAGTGCAGCCGGGAACGCAAGTTACGCAAAGGGAGAAATGGGCTGCACAAATTCAGGACATTGTCGGTCAGCTACATGATGCTGGAATCGTTTGGGGAGATGCCAAACCGGATAACATCCTAATTGACGTAAATCAGGATGCTTGGGTTATTGATTTTGGTGGCGGA
Source organism: Fusarium proliferatum ET1 (assembly GCF_900067095.1). Classification (NCBI taxonomy): domain Eukaryota; kingdom Fungi; phylum Ascomycota; class Sordariomycetes; order Hypocreales; family Nectriaceae; genus Fusarium; species Fusarium proliferatum. Next base: position 490,121 of record NW_022194807.1, on the reverse strand, counting down.
TATACGGAGGGATGGGTGCCCAAGAACCTTGCCGGGACGATGGAAGGTGATCGCATTGCTCTCAAGAAGATAGTAGATTATATTTGCACCTAATGCAGCGATCTCAACCTACTTGGCCTTTGGATGGGAATGTCATATACAACAATATGAGTCGCCATAGATTATTATCATCACTATTATACACCTTAACGTAGCAAGACTTAGCACACGCCTCGCGTAAATTCCATGAATGGTTTTAGTAGTAGGGACTTGGCCATTCTTAGTTGCTGAATACTCCAGAGCTAATTTTGGAAAGTTAAGAACTGGCAGTTCCCGGACATGACTCCATCCCAATAGGGGCCTGTCAAACATCCCAGTGGGGGTGATGTGCTAGGAAACAACCAGGTTCCATTAGCATCGGGGAAGCCCGAAGTTTACTCGAGAATTCTACCTGAGGAAAGTGGAAAAACTGGCCACACATAGGCAACTCTGCCTTATCTACTTTTCACTGTTGGTTGTTAGCCCTTAATCCCTGCTATGAACCCTTAGTAGGCTGACGTTCCCAAACTCTCACTAAGGGCTCAGCCAATAAAAGCGCTCCTTCAAAACCTAGATCCACCACACGTTTGAGCCAACAACCGTTTGCAACCGCCTGCATACCTCTATCAGCCTAGCCTGGATACACTGGTCAGGGTAAACGCAAGTATAGCACCAACAGCTCAAGTCGGAGGTTACTTGCTTAGGCAGTTAAGAGCGGAGGATGAGCAGAAGGACCGATGGCTTTGTTTCAATTCGAAAAGTAAGAGCCAACAGAGCGTTAATGGCCAATTGAATACCTTGTCTCTAGGGCTGGGTTTACCAAAGACCGTCCTACCGGCTTGGCGAGGCATATCTGGTGGCTCACTAACATAGCCTGTTTCTTCTTTTTAGCGACTGGCCTTGGCCAGCGAGGCCGCATGACTGCACTGTCAGGTGGATGGCGTCATGTTAGACCACTCTCTTGTATCCTGCCCCAACGCGTTGAGCGGGCCAACATTGTCACGTAACCGCCCATCTTACACATGGAGAAAGCCTTGGGTCGTGATTCTAGACTGCGTCTGGAGTAGGATCTATGACGCAACGAGGCCAGTCTTTTGCCGCCGGCATCGCTTCGTGAGGGCTGAATGTTTCAAGTAAATGGAGCTTGAGTAAATATAGAGTCTGAGCTAGAAGCAACAAGAGGTTGGCTGCAAGACTAAACGCCTTGATGATCCCTATGCCACGACTGGATGAGGTCAGTACGCTTGGACGAAAGCACATACTTCTGGCTGGACCAACACAGAGAATCCGAAGCAAGACGGTGACATTCTCGCGCGGATACACATGGTCGTCATGGTGCTAAGCGCTTTCAATAAGAAGACAGTCTGTTACTTCTAGCAATATAGATAGCAGATTGAAGTATAGAACGTAAAGGTCATTCAAAGAGTCCCAACAACAGAAGAGATAATACTGATATATCCATTAACTCTGATGTTTATTTACTACTCTTGCACAACCACCAAAGAAAAGCGCCCTTATTCCTTAGTTATTATTAGTCAACTTACTACCCTACACACCTCAACCGTAATACCTTCCTATGTTGTTAATATTTATACAGTCTGTTCTTGTTCCAATGCGTAAGTCTGGCAAGCACATATAGGGTAGAGAATTAACTAACCCTGTAATTTAAGAGCTCCGAATTGTGGAATTACTAGTCATCTATATTTTCCCTGTTGCAGGCCTAGTATTCTACAGTACTAGTTTCACTTATCCAGTACATGTTATTATATATGCTAACTTAACCCAGCACTATCCCTGACAGGATGCGTATCCGATAGCCCTGGGTTACCCAGTAGATTTTTGGTGGCAATCAACAGCTCAAACACGGCAGAACTTCGGATTGGTTATTTCGGTAAGCTTTTACTCTTTATGCCTGACATTCCCATAGGCAGTTCTGCTGGAAAGTCCAAGACTGATGTATGTAGGAGTATGTATGTCTGGAAATAATAGTCACAATTGTGTGGCTACCCCTTACTCGACAACTCCGCAGTCACTCAGTGCCGCCTTAACCTCCAACCTGGGTCGAGGGGGCAAGGGATCTCCGGTCCCTGGTCTGCGTACTCTCGAGACCGCCCTTCAGCTACAATGAAGCATCTTTTTCTGTTTGCAGGCCTTTGCTGGGGTGCTCTTCAACATCAGTATCCTTCTTTTTTTGTTACTCGCGTCTGTATACAGATCAGCAAGAAGAGAGCACACAGTTGGCGCTTAATTGAGCAGGGCTGGCCAAAGACGGCCCTTGTGGCATCGGTCGCCATTTCTGTCATCAGTGCAACATCTACCACGCAGACGGGAAATGCGCTGCAGTTCGCCACGAAGAAACTGGGCATCGTTTCGCTGCATATCAAGGTCGGAAGTACACTACAGGTGCTTGAGAGGCTTGCATTTGCATTCTGAATAACATTTTATGTGGTTATAGTGAAACGAGTTGCTAGAGGGAGAAGTGAAGGGTTGCCTGGAGGCGAGAAACTCACGAGCTTTCCCATGCCGCCGCCGCCGCCCCGATAACAAGGTGTCTCTACTATATAGGTACTAAGATGATATCCGTACTTATACTAGGTTGTATATATACATAGCTAGCTACTCCATTGTTTCATTAAATACCAGACGTATATACCCTATGCTTATCAAAATATTCGCCCGACAGAACTGTTATACCCCACTATTTGATGAATTCTTAGAATTCGTCTCTTTTGTCCTTTCCTAAAGCCCTCATGACTTTTAACCCTGCTGAATGCCTGCACTCTCTGATCTTTCTCTCCTTCTCTTTCCTAGCCAACCGTTCTCTATACCTCAGTCGTTCTTGTTCGGACAGGATCTGCAAACGCTCTAATCTTTCATCTTCTTGTGCTTTCTGTTCCTGATCACGTAAATCGCGAATCGCCACTTCGATATCCACACGAATTCTCTTTATGTAGTCACTGTGCTCTTTGGTCTGCAAGACCTCGGTCAGTTTGGCTGCATTGTCCAGAAATTCCGCCATCTTATACCAGTCGATGGGAATGCGCTTAACTGCCGCATCTTCAATATCGGCCACTGACTCTAGAAGCTCTCTGTTGCGCTCTGTGTGGAGGGCAAATTGTGTAACGGTGAGCTGGTCGATCCAAGTATGAAGTGGTACTGCTTCCGAGCAGCTCCATCCATGCTCATATAGTAATGCTGGCAGACGCTTCTTTGCATAAGTAAAGCATGCCCTTTCAAGGATCCCCTGTAGCTGGACTACCAGGTTATACTGACTACTGAATGGCAGGTAAATCAGGTCTTTCTTCTCTTGTGCATGCCTTGAAGAGGCTGGTGGTCTGGGGATGGGGTTAGATGTAGGTGAGGGCTAAGAAATAGGCCAAAAGGCCGAAAGGGTAGGTTTATATGTTTGTACCCTGGGGTAGAAAACCGCTGGTGTTGAACGTTTGCAAACAGTGAATAGATCCACCTCCTGCCATATGAGTAGGACAAGCCCCAAAGTTTTCAACCCCGGGGTACAAAGTAGAAGGTTGTAGGGAAGACGGGGTATGCATCATGATCATCATGGTAATTTTCAACCCCGGGGTACAAACGGACAGGCACTACCTCAAAGCACTGAGCACTGAGCACTGAGCACTGAGCAGTTGCGTAAATCGAGTTTTTGTACCTACAGGTACAGAATTTAGAGTTATCAAGCTGGGACCAAGGCAAGGCCATTGACTTCCATACTTTTCTGCATCACTCATACCACCACCACATCTCGGAGCATTGTGGGCACGAAACTGTAGCAGGAGGTTTCTTTCCACGGGATACAGCTTTGACTCTACAAAAGATTAGTAAGGATCCTGGAGGTGATGATGATATTATGATGATGATGAGGATGGATGGCGGAAATAGGCCAAAGATGATCGAATCATCATCATCAGTATTTTTGGCCATTTGTGTGTTCACCAAAGTGAATGCGCCCCGAGAAGAAGCAATCGCAGGGGCAAGAGAGAAAGCTGTTCACGATAGTGTTGGGTCGGTCGGGGGAACAGACTTATTTATAAGTAACAAGGGACAACCCCAGTCCACCATGATTTACTTGCGGAAGTCAGCCGATGTCCAGGCTACCCTATACACAATTAGCAATATCGCGTCAGTACTTTGTTTGTGCGGGAAACAGAGGTATGGTGAACCATGAATATAATGTATCAGCTTCCGTACAATATGAAATAAAAGAGAAAAGGCGGTTTTACCCATTTGAGGTGTAGGTAAAAATAAGAGGGTAAAAGAAAATGAAATCGCGTCTGACTCATGGTTGACTTCGCCGGCAAGAAAGCCCAACCACAAAGCTAAGATAACAGCAAGGATGGGACGGTGAACCTCAACGCGTCACGGATTATAAACAACAAGGGTACCTCGACCAGGGTCACGCGTTTATTTCTAACTATTTCAAGTCAAGACTGAGGATTTAGAGTTCTATCGGACAACCAAAAAGCCAATGTAATATAGATGAACCTAGACTGGGCGTACAACCGTGGCTGGCTCACGCGTCCATCTTTCTACGTCCATTTGCATATGTTGCTGAAACGAGGCCCTGCCTTCTTTTACATCCCGTCTGGTGAGATCTGTTGGTTTGTTCCAATAGGATACTAAATTTACAGCTGGGCGCGATCCGATCTCGGGCCATTTCTGGATAGTGAAACGATTGCCAAAGAATTCTATCAACCGTTTGACTGGGATGGATATGTCTGCGATGGTCTGGCGCGTTGCTGCGTGATTACCATCAAGTGGCCCACCTCCACGGAGCACAAGCGTGACTGCTTCTGCGTTATTGAACAAGAAGAGCTCCTCTAAACGCTTCCGGGTCCGTCTTGCTACAATGTCTCCGCTAGGTCGAATGTCTTGGTTGATATCCCTGTTATCCTCACTGTCGCCGATACCATCGTGAGGATAGAATGGGTTATCATCGTCATCGTTTTCCGCATCGTAGCCGTCGTGTAGGTCTGTCTCGACGATAAGGCGTCGGACTAGTGGGGCGATGGGTTATACCGTTTTAAAATCGTATTGATCGCACTGAAACTCGCACAGCTAGTGTAGCTTTACCTGGAATACATTCTCGCTGTAGTATACCTTACGAGCCTCTTTTACTATCTGCCCCCCTCTCTCGTTCTTGCCCATGAATAGCTTCTGAAGCAGCAGAACTCTATCGGCAATCTCTAGATTTATCATATTATCGTTATCTCCTTTCTCGATGATGACCTATTTAGGCTAAGTGAGGTGTTGGTTAAATATAGACTTGCGTTGTATTAAAGATAGCTTTGAGAATTCCTCTACAGTCTGGCCTTAAAGTATCTTGTATACTGCTGCAAAGTTATCTGCGAAGAAAATAGTATTGTTATTATCACCTGGCCTGTCCATCACGAATGATAATATAGACGTTGGCGCAGAATGCTTTAAGTTGCTTAAGTTGAAACTTGGGGTTGAGAATGCTTGAGAGAGGAGGAAGGGGAAGGGAGGGGGGAGGAGGAAAACAGTAGAATCCTCTTCTCACATCGACGCGCAGCTGGCTTACCGACAACGCGCTTGATTCACACAAGGTAGCGGATTTGTGTCTTAGCCCTATTTGGTAAGGACCCCCAAATGACCACACCCTCTTGGTCTGGTCACAGTCCCCACAACAGACGACAATCCCTGCGGGACATTTAACTCAAGCTACGTTCCTCCGCCCCTGATTTCGTGTGTGATTTGGGTGGCTTTTTCCGCGCTTAAAATCCGCACTCATCGTTTGAGACTCCAACGATCACCGGAACCTTGGTCTCTATATATTTCCGGACTGGATTATCTATGGGCCAGAAATTTTACCAGGACCAAGGCAGCTCCATTCATCATCAACCTTCATCATCCATCGTCCTGCGCACAAGGGATAAGCGACTGCAAAATGGCACCATCATCATCAACAACCGTCGGTAAGCCTGGACGGCAAAATAAGAGAGGAAGAGTGGACGACGAGACGGATGAAGATGAAAACAGAAGAGGAAAGAAGATGTGCTTCAAAGACGAAGACTCCGTTCGGGACCAAGCAAGAAAACATCGAATCCTGACGGCTCGCATGCCGACTAATGCTCTTACTTCTACATGGAGCCTAGGGAAGAATAGACGCTTGGATACGAAGCATGTGCGAATCCTCTGCGCTATTTTTACACAGGGCGGACTAAGCCGAAAGGCGGAAGAGAATCATCTCCTGGTCCTCTGCAGTCGAGCTGATGTGTCGAAGATGATGAAGCACCTTCAAAGACAAGGCCGGTCGATCGACCCCGACACCTCCGAAGAGCTACCCTTCTTCGACGAATGGCTCTCTGTCAATCGAGGGAGCAAGGCGGAGGTCATGGCCGGACAACACCGCATCAAAGCTCTCGAGGCGTATGTCCAGGAAACAGGTGCCGACGAAAAAGAGCTGTGGTGGACTTGTGAGTTTTATGACAAGGGTAAGTTTCATGAGTCAGTCACCCAAGCGCGCATACACAAGCCCCGTAGTAGTAGAGAGCCTCTACTTAGGTATTCTGACGCGACCAATCACAAACAGATACTCTGCCGCTGAGCCTGAATCTTAAGCTCCGGGTTAATCGACAGGATCCAGCCATGGCTGACAGTCATGGTCAAGTATGGATGCAAGTCGTTGCAGCATCGAGCCAAGACCCTGACTTGTTCCGTGGGAAAGCAGCCCAGGTTGAGGATCAGATGATCGACGTTCTCCAACTAGGCAGTGAGAAGCAATTTCCCACTCGTCGTCTCGCTACTGTCTGGAGGAATGAAAGATGGAAGGAGATGACCACACGCTGGTGCGAGACCTCTATCGGTAGGGCCACCTTCCAAATCTCAACCTGGGACCGGATGATCAGCTATAGGATTGATGATGTAAGTGAGGTAGACCTGGGAGCATTCGGTGCCATTTGACTGACTGACGAAAACTATGTGCGTAGTACTTGTTTACGATATTCCGCAGCGTATTAAGGACGCTGTCTCAGCTCCCTGGCGATGCTGCCAACGAGGTGGAGCTGGCGGACTGGAAGAAGATGTCGGAGTTCCTCGGCTCGACCCGCACAGCCGATCAAGTCCGTACACTTTTCTACCCACAATCGTCATCGTCGTCCCCGTCGTCGTCGAATTCGGCTCAAGGTGCCAAACGTCGACTTGGATTCCTCGCGGCGATGGATGACGGGGAATACGAGGGGATGTACAAGAGGATTCTAATGACCCCCCAGCTACGATTCACTAACATCAACTGTCTCATATACCTAAGCAAAGACGATGGGAAGGTCCTGTTTCAGGTCATGAGCCATGTCGTGGCTTGGTTAAATAAGAATCCTTCGACGTCCTCTCGACGTGACAATAACAAGCCCCCTTTACGTGCTGATATAGTAGCGAAACTGGAGCACTGTTCGGATCGAGACGTCCGTGACGCAGAAAAGAGACTTGGTATCTTTGTATGGGGGCCAGAACATCAGGACTCAACGTCCAAGACAGCTTCTATCCTCTTACAACAGGAAGTCCTCGATTTCGTGCTGCAAAGCATGGCCGATTTCAAAAGTCCAACTGTCAGGCCATACTTAGAACAAGCACCCAAGCAAGGCGATAGTGCTCAATACACAAAACGCTTCTCGCACAAGACGTGGAACGGAGTGTTGACGATAGTTCGGCGGTGGGTTGGGCATGACTTTTCCTCAGAGTGGATGGAGCGACCCCACGATGGCCACTCCGTCCATAATGAGCAAGCTCGGAGCGCTGATGCAAGAACTTCTCGTTTCACTGACCATCTAGTCCTGACTGAGTCGCTGGGAGACTACATAAGAGAAGACCCCGACCTTGCGGCCGATTCTGCTTCTATCATGGAAAAGCTTGGGAACAAGGCCTTTGAAGCCGTGCTACATCGGTGGCTCACCCAGCAGCAGGGTCAATTTCGTCCTAATCCGGAGGGTAGCCATCATGATTACGAAAGGGCAAACGCCAGCAGCCCGGTGACTGTAACCAGCCCAAGAGCTACTCCCAATCTGTACGAAGAGCAGGGGGTCCGAGCACAGGAAAAAGCAAAGAACCCAGAATACGAACACCATAGTCGCTCTGCTGGTGTCCCTGACTCTGGCCCCGACCGTTCCGAGCTTGACCCCGACCTCAATCCTGACAGCGTCGCATCTCAGCCAAAAACGCCAGTGGAAATCGAAATCGTCCACATACAGGAACTTTCGCCCGCAAAAGCAAAGCCAAGTACAGGCAAAGGGCGTCATGCTGGTACGCTACAGCGGCATTCTTTGCCGGAGAAGAGGCCGCCGGGCCAACACCACAAGACAGGAGGATCAGACAGGGTGACGTCGCGAGCGGGCGCTCCAACGCCTTCGAGACAATTGGGAACAGGGGGTAAGAAGGGAATGCCTGCAGCAAGCGCGTCATCGTCCCCCTCCACTGTTTCTTCGTCAAGACCAGCCAAAGGTCCCGGGCCACGATCTTCATCATCATCATCTCGGATCGTACGAAGTGAACCGTCATGGACACGTGGTGTTGAGGCGAAATAGTGCTGTGGGCTCTTAATCAGGATGCATAGCGATGATGACGGCCTGCTGGCATAGTTGATGTGATGAACCAAGACCATGACGAGATCAGGACTGTCCGCAAAAAAATAGGATCGGCAAGGAGTAGTAATTAAATTAACTTCCACTAAGCTCAAGCTCGTTTTAAAAAGTTTTCAACCCCGGGGTACAAGTGGTCTGACGACTCTTAGTCGGTGTGATTGTGGCTTTTGCGGAGATGAGCACAAACAGGGGTGATGTGATTGGAGCTCGTCCCTTGCAGTAAGTTCGCACATGGCTCGCGGTGATCGCCCGAGGATCCCGCTGTCATGTCTCCAGGTATGTGATGCAAGCGGCATACATTTACGACTCGGCTTGTTGCTATCCAGCCATGCCCTGCTTTCGATTACCAATCGATGGTCTATCCGGTGTAGAAGAACAGTATTCCATTGATCGCCACGCTAGATAATCGTTGACGCGATGGACGAGCACGATATTCTACTAGACGAGATCGCGGAACCAGGGGATTGCGTCCCTGCGGGCACTGCTGAAGAAAGCAACGATGATGGTATTGGAAGCTTTGCCGGCACCGATTTTATCGACGAACTCTATACGAACGATGATGAACTTGATGAGCATGGCGTGAGAATGGCTATTGAGGCTCAGGCCGCGAATAAGGACGACTTCAAGATTGATCATTCCAAGGGGAGCTTTAGGATGAAACGTCAGTATGCAAACTGACTGTTCCAGCTAACTTCTACGTGTTGACATTAGTGGTGTCTGCTCCAGCCGAGAACTTCATAACACGAACGAACGCACCCGATTTTGATGCATCCCAGGCGCTCGAAATGTTTCAACGAAGATACACGATAGACTACGGAAGGAAGGCATCCGGATCCAGGACTGCTAATCCTGAAGATAGATACTTCCCGATCTTTCACCTGGATATGATAGGCATCGTCGGCCGGCCTCTACACCCAATCACGAGACGGAGCGGTTTCTTCGACAACGTCACTTTTACTCTGAGATACTGGCACTCATCGTACGCTGGAAAGCACGTGTCGACCAACCTACCTTTTGATATCCTCAACCGAACCTTTCGAATTGCAACTGCAGCATCTCGTGAAGTCTGGTTCATCGTGATGCACCCAGTACATAACCAGATGAATAACTTGTCCGGGTCGCAGGGCCAGCGTCGACAACGGCAGAAGGCTTCCCGTCGAAGCAGCGCTGTCGAGCGACACCATGCCAAAGCTCTCGCTGAATACATCGTCGAGGTATCTACAGATAGTGAGCTCTTAGGCGAAGGGGTTGAGCCCTCATGGGGCTTGAACGACCGGCGTATATCGAGTCTGTCGTATGACAAGTGGACAACCTTCCAGACACTCTTCATGAGGAATTGGAAGAACTTTTCCGAAAATCACTCATACGACCGTTTCTGGATTGATAATGAGCCTGCTTTCCATACGTACGACTGCGGGGCTAATATTGAGATTGAAGTCAATGAGGAGCTCAAAGACCTACCGATGGAGACACGTTTGCGATCCGAGAGCGAAGACGACGACGATCCGGACTCAGATTCTGATTCTGAGTCTGAGATCGAGCCCGAACCCGGCACTGAACTTGAACCAAGCGATGCAAATGATATACATGATCCTGAGGACGGTAATGACGGCCAGAGGGATAGCACGGGTAGTAGGGACGAAGCGCCGACGGAGGTCAACCCAGGCGGCCCCGAGAATAATCATGATATCTACCAAGAGCACTTATATAGCGATGGACTTGAACATCTCCGTACCGAATTGGAGAAGAAGTACAACATCGACAACATCGACCACATCTCCTACGCGTTGGCAGCAGACGTCAACTGCATCGAGCGTAACCCTTCCACCCGAAGCGCTTTTCAACAGGATGCCGACGACGGGACATTGTCGCTCCTAGCAGACCGGCGCGCCCTCATTCGGCATTTTGGCGGTTCGAAAGGTTTCACTTTTTATCCCCTCGCATTCCATCCCAGATATGGGAACTTTTCTTCACCACGTCCTCCACCTTTCCTGGATAATGTATGCGTTGTGATGCGCGACAACATGAGCTATCGCAACAATGGTGCTGATGATGTCCTGTCCTTCGGCTACTTTCACGCCTACTCCAACATAAAGCGGACGATCCGACACAGTCCAGAAGACCTGCTTCCCGCTCGAGGCATCGCCACCGGTGCTCTGACCCTTCCTCCCAGCGAAGCGATACAAAGAGGGTACATCTCCGCCTGTCAACAGAAGCTGCTGCGAACTCTCGCTGGCGATCAGACACCTGAACAGCCGTCTCTGACGATGCCGTTCGCGCGTGAAGGCCATCGCATAAGAGCAGCCATGTCGCAGGATCAGGTCGCTTTCCGGATGGAGCAGGTGGTGACCATCAGACCAGGCAAGCTTGAGCGTGGCCATCGACACTTCTTCAGTGTTCTCCATCCCATCTTCCAGCTCATGCGATTTTTTCTCAAGGAGAAGCGGGCATACACTACTGTGCTTAGGAGCTTTCTGCCATCCATCTTTCCTACCATTCTCTGTTCCTTTGCTAAGCTGTTCGAGCTCGGCTTGGCGGAGATGCATAGGAGATTCCTAGCACGGGCTGAAAAAGGTCTTGACCTGGCTCTGTCAGAAGCTGTTGCGGTGCTGGATCGTCTAGGCAATTACTGCTTCACCGGTGACACAAGGGTGCTGATGTCCACCGTCTTCCGGCCACTCCTCACCATGGACAGCCTCAAGTTATGTGCCTGGCCGTATGTGTCGGCGGACATGCTTGACTTTCGAGGCTCGAGCGGGAAGCTAGATGTCGTCCGGTGGCCCCGGACAAAAGACGGAGAGCGCAAGCCGATATTGCTGCACATCGCGTCACTGGAGTACCACTACGGTCGGGTTGTCGCAGCCAACTGCCATAGTCGGGTATGGTTCAGCCAGCTCGGGGCGGAGGATATCGGGCACGTCGGAAGCGCCAATATGTTCCTGGGCAAGGTACTCCGTGGGTTTTGGGTGCCACAGATGGTAGCTTTCATGGCACATCAGCTTCGTATCCAGCTCAACCAAGGAGCACGTAGCGGTCGAGACCCGGCAGAGCACCTTCGACGATCGCAGCGTTTCGGTGCAGTTTTGGATGCTTGGGAACAGAGCGATGAGCCATTCAGTAGCGGGTAAGTTGTGGAACTACTCGCGCATCAATCACCAGTTTCCCTTTTGTCTGCCCCAGCCACGAGGGTAACAGACTAAACCCAACCATCATCGTAAAGATAATTGACTGATTGATGTTGATGTCAACACACAGACAATTCGATAATTTGTTCCTAAACATGGCAAACGGTAGCGAGCCTATACCTATAACTGCCCCTCCCAAATCGAACAAGGCACGAAGCGATTTTGCGACCGAGATATTCGATGCGTGCCTGAAGGGCGATGAGACTGCTGTACAAGCTATAGCATCCAAGAACGCCACGTGGCCATCCATGCTAGGGGAAGCGATACGTCACACGAGAGAGCAAAATGTGACAGCCCGCGAATGGATCGACGCAATTACAAACCAGATGGTGGAGGCTGGTATAGACTGGGTTCCTGGATACTACCGGCGACGGCTCACATCACGGCGGGTCATCCAACTCGATAGCGTCCAGCGTTACGAGCGGCCAGTTGCAGTTTTGACCGGGCCACCACATAGCCTTAAACGGGAGGCCAAGGCAGCGGAGCTGCGTCTGATGGCGGCGGATGGGCAACCCTCTATAAAGCGAAGCAGGAAGCGGAGGATCAATGTAGGTTGCGAAGTACCATTCAGGAAAGTGCCTCCAATGATACAGGAAGGGTTCAGTAAGCTAGAAAAGAACTACACCAAGACAGATTCGATGGCAGTCCGACACATCAATCGGGCCTACAGCTGTTTGGTCAAATGCTTGGGTGATCCGTTGTGTGATATGATGCTTTTACTGGCTCTGACATTCGGTGCTTGCACGGTGACGCCGCACATCGACGAGCGAGGAACCGAATTCTATCAGGCTCCGAGAAGAAAAGATCCTGAAATGCTGGCAGCAGCGATGGTTATACGAATGCTCTGGTTCATGAGGAAAGAAGAATTTCCATGGGGGAATACTGAAGAAAAAGTGTTATCCGTTGGGAAGATGACGCAGAAGATTGGTAAGTAGGGCCACTGTGGAGCGGACTGACGCGAGCTGGCTGACCATTTCCCCGTATCTTGCCATGTTGTAGAAAATAGAGGTTTCAATAATCGCGGGTTGCTTAAGCTCGGATGGGTGGAATACAATTCGAATACCGGTACTCGTCGTCGAACGCCGCGGACAACAGAGTTGAAGCTCAAATCGACAGAGGCGCTCTACGATGACCACAAGCGGTTGATTTCTGCCATGAATAATGCAGAAAGATTCATATCCTTGGTGTTTGGAAGTGATGATGAGGTTTGGGTGGCTCGGTGTTCGTCCATAATCCAAGATAGATGACGATGCTTACGATCAGGACGGATGAAGCGGGCATATTGCTTTTTCCCATTGTGGCAATCGACTTTTAGATACACAGGATAAGGATCAAAATTGAGAACGAGACCAATGGAAGGCAGGAAGACGAATACCTACCTTGGCCGTTAGCAGCGGCCTGATCATTGCAAATGTACACATGGTGGGAGGGAGAGCACGAGCTAACGGCTGGTGCTGTGGGGACGACCTGGGCCAGGGATTAGAAAGCCACTTCATCAGCCAGGGGTCTCTTTTCAGCGCAACTACAGCCAGCCCCACTGCGTCAACTGTAATCGGCTGCGCAGCAGCAGCAGCTACTTAAACCTTTCATCCATCCTCATCAACGCCCCGCTCCCGGTCATTGTCCTCGCTCTCGCACAACTCGAGCCGCAACGGCGCCACGATTTCATTTCATATCTGCAGTGGCAAGTCTATCTATCTATCGAAAAACGAGCAGTACAAATCGACACCATGGCCGCACATATACTACTAGACGTGCGCCGTAACGTTTCACCTATCAAAGACGATGAGCGGCCCATTTGCGCACAGTGGCTCCAATCCGTCGATTTCCTTGCGCCAGGAAAAGACCAGGACATCTGGGTTGCAATCGTTCAGAACTGGGAGGAGTTTCTCAAGACTACAAAGACAAAAATCAAAGGTTCTGGAGCATCCCGCCGTTACGTCCAAGGCACGGCTGCTAAAAAGCGGGAAGCGATCAAGGGCGCATTTTGGGAACGAATAGACGGGCTTGATGGGCTATCTGAGCGATGGCCGGTTAAAGCACGAAAGATTATCAACCAGGCCGCGGAGGGGTCCGATGCAGGGCCATTCGAATCGCTCGCGGCTATTTGGGACCTTGAAAAGAGGAGGAGATATCAGTCCATGTGGACAGGCATGATATGTTTCCTCGTGTGGACCACAGAAAACGACATAGATGGTCTAACCAATATGGGATTGCAATTAGACGAAGAGCTGGAAGAAGACATCGTGGATATCGGCCTAGCAGTGGCGCCGGACTCGGATGTTTTCGGGGACGGCGAGGACCCCATGGACGCGATCCAGGGATTCCTTACCAAGCTCATAACCCATGATTCCGCAACAGCGCGGAACAACCCGTTGCTCTGGTGGACGTCCATCTTAGTACGGTCGGCGATTTCGGGCGACGAGGAGGAGGATTTCATCAGTAGGGGGACGATCAGCATGAACATATTGCCGCCGGATGTGGACATTAGAAACCGCATCGAGGCTATATGCCACTACAGCAAAGCCCTCATTCTCGACAAAGCGTTCATGGGATGGCGAACAGGTAGGCCTGAACGCGAAGTCTTGGCCGAGGAGATAGCTCAAGATTTGAACAAAGTGGACAACGAATGGCTCAACAAATATGGCGGGAAACGGCCGGACGACCGCCTGGACAGCAGAACATGTGAATCACGAGCATGGAAGATGGTTCTGAAGCATTTGGAACAGGAAGGGTATCTCTGGCTGGGGCAGAAAGAGAAGACGACGATGGGGGAGATTAGAAGACTTTTGACTTCACTCAGACGAGTGAGTGATTGAGATAACAGTGAGATATGTAATAGATGATAATGACGCAGGGAAGGGAGAAGCAGCAATAATAAACCATCAAGAAGCAATCATATTAGAAAATTTCTATGAAGTAGAGCAAAAATTCCAACCGCTAGATAATAGCCTATAAGCTATTTTCTTGATCTTCACGCCATGCTGAATGAAGAATCCCGTCTTGGACCATCATGTAGCTCTCCTGTTCTCCTAGGTCCTCCGCTATTCCTAAAAAGACATTATACAGATTTTTCTTGATTAGTGAAACTTGGTAATCGTCTTCAAAATCCTTAAACCTTCGCATGCCATGTAACATGGCTATGATGTGATTGGGGGACCTTTCACGACCAGTGACGTTTCCCAGCCGGCCGTCGTTTGACTCCAGTGTTCTTTGAACTTTTTCATGTTGTTGAAATTGTCTCGATATCCTATCCTTTGAATTGGCCGCCGAAGAGACGTTAAGTGCTTATCTATCATTTCACGAATTTCGCTATTTTCAGCAAGAATTTTCTGCCGCTTAAGTACGTCTTCGATCTGTAGGAGCTCTCGGTGTCCAAACCTCTCAACAGCTAAAACGATATAATGTTCGATATTCGCACGGGAACTGAAAAATGCCTCGTCGTTTTCTTGGGCGAGGTAAGGGTCGGGCCAGGTGAGACGTTTGAAGTCCTCAAGCTCTCCGGTTTGGTGCATGTGTTGGATGACGGCATAACCAAGTTCGTCATATTTGAGTTTTTGTTTCAGCTTGTTGATGAACATGGTCGCGACGTCGTGTAGTAAGTTTGCGCAAAATTCAGCATCCGCCTCTTCGCGCTCTTTAGGCTTTGTGCTTTTGTGTTTTTGAGGCTCTGCGCTCTTGCGCTCTGCAGCGTCTATATGGCGAAGTATATCCATGAGCGGCTGGGCTCTCTCAGATGGCTGTTTCCTATCGATACAATATCGCAGGAACTTGTCCCTCTCCGTGGGCATGCGGTCCTGAAAGAAGTTCAAAAGCATGATGAACACAAGAAGGGCCTCGGGTGAATGGCCATCAAGACAGGTTGTGAGTTCCACCAATCCGTATCTCAACAGAAGCTGGGCCTCCAGGTGCATCTCTTGCCTGCTACACAAGGTTGCGCAAACCAAATATCCAAGTACTTTGAAAACACTAGGGGGATCATCGCATGCCCATCTTAGAAAATCATGTGTAGTCCGTTCGGAGAAGGTCCCGATAGTCCAAATGTGGTTGTCAAAAGCTCCATCCACGTATTTTCGCACAGCATTAAAAACATTTCCCTTATAATCATATAGAGAGGATGGAGTTATGTGCCGATCATTAGCGAGCTTCAAGGAATGGAGGTGGCAAGCTGGTATATCTATGTTGTGACGTCTCGCCGCCCTTCTCATTCTTGTCTCAGATGATGCATCTAAGGCCGGCATCTCATAGGCGTCTGACTTGAGATGTCTTATGGTACGCTTCTTTGTGAAATTCTTGCCTCCTCTCCAGTCTTCAGTCACCCTGCGCTGGATCCATTCTGGTCTACTACCTAGTTAGTCTTTACTATGCTGTAGGGAAGGTAAAACTCACTTGACTCTAAATCCGGATTCGTTGAGGTTTACAGCGGCCTCCTTGTACGTCTTTTTTTGGATATAGAGAAGATTTTCAATGACAGGCCGCATATTATTCCATTTATCGTTGCTGTACTCTTGATAGGGCATACTTAAAGACGCAATATGTTAGAATGCTCGAAAAATTCTTTAACGTCAATATTGGGAGCACAGCTGAATTGTCGATGAGAAGTAACCGCTTAGGCGAGATTGATGTCGAGCGGGCAGGTAGACCTAAGAGGGTATTATATAGAACAGTAAGCGCACATCATGCTTCGGAAGCAAGTCTGCTACATGGATAAGCAAGGCGTTGATGAACAGATCCTATCTCCCAATCCATTGCGGTAAGAGGACGAAGACTACCAACCACAATTTGCCATGTCTGCTGCTTGTTGGTACCTGCCATGCCTGGCCAGCAATCCAGATTCGATAATTGGCTAATCAAAACTCGACCGCATTAGTCTGAAAGGGACCCGCTAAAATTCTCGAAGTTACAGAATGCCATTGGCCGGGAGGGGATGTGAGTGTTCAGAGCCTGATATTTTGGCTGCGATCAGACTAAGGCAATGCTGTCTTCATTGGTTACAACAGGCTTGGGTGTCATCGAGCTGACCATCCATCATGCATGGCTGTCGGCCACTGCATACTGCGAGACGCATAAACGTGACAGTGCTCAAACAGTCGAACATGACAGTAATGCAGCAGGATGCTCTATATAATGGCCTTTCCTGACCGGCCGTTTCTGACTATACTGGACAGATCTTGTCTATCACGAATCTACCCAAGCGTGCTCTCACATCATCGTTGTGTAAGACCCGTTCTACATGAAAAATCGAGAAACGACTGCGAGGCTACTGTACACCTTTGCATCTCTGAACATATTGTCACTACGTAATGCGGCCTCTCTTTCTTTTCTTTCCTGCAGTCATGGCAGGCCCAGTCTTACTGGTGGCTTGCGAGAGTGGCTGTACCGCTGGCTTCATAGCATGCCTTGGGACTAGTGGCCCACCATCAATGGGAGCAAGCATTCTTCTGTGCAGCGGACTCTACGCCCAGTGCGTTGAAGCATGTGTTCCTACACTACTCATACCGATCCCGTAAGATATGCCAATGCTTTTCTCAGAGATGTATACTAATTAGTGAGCTAGTTGAAGCTCGCGAACTATGCTATGATAGGACGGGCATAGATGGGAATAACGTCAGATTGGTGGGCTGGGAAAGGGGCAACAATGTCTATGGTGCTTGATTTTATTCTGGTAGCTATTGGAATTTTTATCTTCGAAAGCAAGTGGAGAATAGCTGCTGGCAAGATGCCGGATATACTTTGCGGTCTGAATAAAATAAGTCTTATAATGCCTTGCCTCTCTACGTCAAGCAGACAATAGAGATACCACGAGCCAAGAACTGGATAAAGAAGTTCTCTGCACAGCTGTTATTTAAGGCGGGCTCAGAATACCTTAATAAGGAGATGTTCTAGTAAGTTGGAAAGGACGCCACGAAGAGCGCGGAAAATCTTATCTCATTATCATTATTATTAGAAGTGAAAGGAGAACTAGATGGCCGACAGTATGTCTCGGAAGCGTAAATTATTCCGGTTTACATTCCGCTGAGAATGTCCTGCCCTAACCTCGTGTAATTAGAGCAGACTCAGCCTAGCGAATTTAATTGGCTCTAACGTGAGACATATAGTGCTGTCATAATCAATGACCAGCAGCCGAATCCATTCTTCTCTTGCCAACCTTCTTGACCGCTCTTTAAAGCCTATTATAACTATATCTATTGCAAACTCATCCATCCCAGATCATGGCGCCATCTAATGCGTTGACTACTGACATTTGTCAATGTACGAAGGCTGAGGGGAATTATGACGTCGAAGGCGAGCTTGGCACAACGGTGATTTGCCCAAGCTGCCATCTGGAGGAAGCAACGGCTGGGGAACGTGATGAGCAAGCGGCCTTTCTTGACGATAAAAAGGTCTATTCTGCCTTTAAAGACTCCCCCTCACTGATGAGGATTGCAGCACGACCAGAGGAACAGTCTATCAAATTGGTTATAAGAAAGCGCCAGAAAGGCCAACAAGCATTTGCCAAAAATGCTAGAAAACTGGTCAAAGAATATGGCACTACACCTATTGTAGCGTCACTTAAAGGCATGCTAGATGAAGGGGTGTTTACATCTACTGATGTCGCAAAACGTCGATTTCCCGACCTCTTTCCAGAGGAGCAGGTACCAAAGTATGAAGAAGGGCAAGAGTCAGCAACTGGGCATCCGTCTACAAAAGATATGGAGCTTCCTGATGGTGAATGTAACAAATCGAATGAGGAAGCTGGCGACTCTGCAGGTAATCACTCTTTTCCCAACTTAGGTGAGCCAGCGATATGCTGATGCACTTCCTTCCTTACAGCAGGCGTATTGCCAAACAGCCGACCTGGCCAGACTCTCCGGGATTGTTGCCTTCTCCCCAGGCCACGACAGAGACTCATGTTGCAGCTACAGTTAATACTAGAGCACGCATGTTTCTCGTTTGGACAACGAGAAATGCAACAAACACTGGACAAATGGGACCATAGCTGCGCCGAGGCGATTTCGCTACAGACCTGGATAGACTTCTTCCAGAACAATAAAACATTCAAGACCGAGGGTAACGCTGAGTCACTCCCGAAACTGCTCGGCTCAGTAGGCAGGATTCAAAATGTCATCATTTATCGACTCAACCTTAACTTCGAAGAGGTTAACCAGTTTTTACTGGATGCTGAAGAGTTCATACGGCTTCTCGATACTCCATTGTATCTAGACGCTGTCAAGCCGCTTAGACAGCGTATTGAAGAAGTACTTCTTATGGCGAATCGAGATGCTGCCTCGATCCATAACGAAGCTGATGGGAAGGTTGCAGAAATTGAGGCTCAGAGAGAAAGGTTAAACCGGGAGGAGGAGGGCGTTAAACGCCATCGGGACGAGAACCTGGATAACATCCGAGATTCCATCGAGCATGACATATTTGCAGCCATGGGACAAGCTAAAGATACTTTACCAGACATCGGACTAGCAGAGAACCGTTGGAAAAATTAGTTGGGGCTGAGGAATATGATATAGAACTGAGAGACATGTGTCATGTTTATTAGAGGGGAGCCTTAGATAACAATAAAACCGGTATTAGTCAGTGATAACCAACAATCCGGTGACATGTTTACATATAAGCATTAGATCAATTGATATACTTAGATATACAAAGCAGCCCTGGTTAGAGCTGTAAGGAATTGTAGGGCACCTCGTTAACTGAGACGTGAGCTCGCTTCGGCATTCAATTGGCTTTTTAACCTTGGCCTGTCTGTTGACGCAATCTTACCCCGCATTATTCCTCAGAGTTCGGGTAAAACTATCTTCCTTATCTTCCACTACCGACTAGAGCTATAAACATTATAGGTAATAATCGATTTCCCTTCCCAACAAGTTCGCAGTATGGATCCAGTAGCAGCGGATCAACTGAACGATCAAGATGTCTATCAGGCGACAAAAGACCTATTCGTGGGTCAAAAAGCCAAATTCCGAAAGCTGGGGCTCGTACAGAAGTCCATCGAGAGCTACTCGAGACGAGATAATACACTACGACGATTCGTAGACATATACGGTGTTGAAACCATTTGCCAGGTTGTTCTTAGGCTGCTTTCTGGCGGGGTATATGAATCAATGTTGACCGCGAGCCGTCGATTCCCGGATCTATTCAACCCATCAGCCGTCCAGAGCGAGGCAAGGGACATACTCGAAGCAGAAGCTATTAGAAACGAACAGACCGCGCTTGAAGGCATAGTTCAGAGCCAATTGGCTGACAGTAAGGGAATATTTGACTGCGCTGGGGCTATGGTTGCCTTACGTGGTGAGCTGTGTTAGCCGCTAGACTCATTACCCATGGCTAATTATGGCGCCGCTAGACTCGGGAAATGACATTCCGAACGGCCAGGCCAGCAAGTCATCGTCGCTATTTCCAGTATATTTACCGTTTCCCACGGAACATCTGCTCATGGAACGACTTCAAAAGACTCTTGAACTTGCATGTTATGAGTTTGGGGCTCGGGCTATGCCGGACACACTGCGAAAGCGTTGCTGGGACTGTCCTGAGTCAGTAGAGCTCAGTAAATGGACTGAGGTCTTCAGGCGAGAAGGGGTATTGGAGCGGGGGAGTCCCCGTAAAGCTTTGAAGGAACTATTACTTTCCATTGCAAACATAAGACACACAGCTGTCCACCGCTTGCGTACAAGCTCGGTAGGGCTAGAGCAGTTTATTGCTGATGCAGAAGATCTCGTTGACGTGTTGGGAGATACAGCGTATTCGAAATCGATGTCTCAGCTCAGGGCGAATGTAAATTCGGCGATTACGGAGCTTATGCAAAATAAGCAAATTCTTCAGCTGCAACTAGAGCATACTCAAGCCGCAATAGAACAGCAACGGGCTGAACTAGATCGGAGAGAGCAAGAGGCCATTCACAATGCGAGAGAAGAGGACAGAAAGTACCAGATGTTAGCAGGGGAAAGAGTTCAGAAGGCACTAGAACATATAGGGAACTTGGGAGGAACGGATAATAGAAGGATTTCTCCACTGGAGGGTTTTGGCAGCGTTGGGGGCATGGCAGAGGATGATGACGATGACTTGGACAAATTCGAGGACTGTAATGAATGATTTAATAACAAGAGGACCTGAGCAGGTGCCTGAGAGCCTATCTTATATTCGCTAATGTCCTAGTCTTGTTGTTAAGAAGCTACGGGATAGCCCCAGATAGGTACAGCTTTCTTTGGTGTTTGGTGATCATGGTGCCAATACATAACTATGTCAAATGACAGGTTTTCTGTCCTCCGAAGAGTGTGTTGCACCCTCTCCTCGTCCAATAAGTCAGGGTGCGTATAGAAGAATTCTGTTATAGCATCGCGTAGCCCCCGATCCTCTTGCACTGTAGACGTATATGCCTCCTCAACGCTGGCAAGAAACCGATGTGTCTGCACATTTTCTCGTATTGTCTTATTGAACTTTTCCAATGCTAGCCTTTTGAGGGTAAGTATGCCATAGAGCTCGGCCAGTGCATATACCCTAACGTGGAGTATAGGATAAGAGTCATCGATGTCGTCTTGTTCCGACAATGATACTGATACTTCATGCTCGGCGTCACATGACTCAGCATCCTTTACTCTAGGACTATTGCAGCTGCTCTGATAGTCCTGTTGATAAAAGTATTGGATTAGACAATCCACAGCTTGAGGGTCATCGTCTAGGAAGTCGAAATAATATCCGGGCGAGGCTCCACAAGTATCACACAAAGTGCCCCCCTGAGTTGCGTCTTGGAATTTACATTTCTTCGCTATTACTGGGGACTGTGGACAGACAATCGCGCGATGAGCATTATACTGTCTGCCGCGGGAGACCAAGATGAGATCGGAATAACTATTATCATCGAATGAACTAGCAGTGTCGTATCAGCATTATTGTTGAGGTAAAAAGGAGGCTATAATACGAGATAGCGACATAGACTTACTCCCTTAACCACGACAAATCGATTGTAGTCATCTCATGCGTCTGGCTCTCAGGGAGGCGGTTCTCAATCGATATATCCGCCGGACTCTGCACCCCGATGGTGATCCCGGCTTCGCGGAGATTCGGAAATTCTTGTGCAGCAGCGGATGGGTAGCGAAAAACACCTTGGCCGATAAGGTAGTGCAGAATTTCGACGAGCTTATGTTCGGTAAAGTTTGCAACCACGACGGCGTGCCTTCGAACGACAAGGCGAATGGACTTTTGTCTGCTAATATACAAGTTTTCAGGTAGGCTAAAAACGTACCTACAATAGTCGTTCATATAAACGGCCTCCCTGTGACCGCTAGGATAGTCCATGATAGAAGCATCGGGTCGACAGTCGGTAGGTGCACTGTTGGTTTGAAGATAAAGATATGAAGTTGATTGGATGGGAGCCTGATTTAAGGATTAGCCGCTCAGGCATCCTTGCAGCATGTCTCACGGTCGAAAATGGCTGGCGTAATGTAAATTATCTTAGCTTCGCATGCTCGTCTATTATCAATAACATTTGCTTATATGCAGCTACGCCGTCCATAGAGAGGTTAAGTGTTTGCGCTTTGTCAATCACGGCCCTGCCATTTCCAAGTAGACCGCGCAAATATGGCGACTAATGCGCATCATCAGCCAGATGACCGAGAATGGATACAGGATCGCAAATTTGAGCCCAGCTCACGCTATCGACATGGCATAGACCTAGACTTGATCCAGGTCACCAACAATGATGAGGACTGGACATACGTGGCATGCGAAGGCGCTCTGCCTTGCAGCGACTGCGATTGCATTGCACCTCATGTCGACAGTATATTCATCGCAGTTGACGGTGCCTGCAGGGGTAACGGCCAGGCAAATGCCAGAGCTGCTGTCGGGGTATTCTTTGGGC
Organism: Fusarium proliferatum ET1; assembly: GCF_900067095.1. Lineage (NCBI taxonomy): Eukaryota > Fungi > Ascomycota > Sordariomycetes > Hypocreales > Nectriaceae > Fusarium > Fusarium proliferatum. The sequence goes on along the minus strand of NW_022194807.1, from coordinate 467,463 downwards.
GAGGGTCTACATACAACCAGAGCGTCCTGTTGAACCAGTCGCATGTGACGAACCAGATCGCAGAATTGAAGGCTGGCATCCTTGCACTCAAGCAAGCAAAAGACATCGTACAAGCCGATGCATTACACTATGGGCCGCTCCATACAATTCTCATCAAGTCAGACTCAGACTATCTTGTTAAGGGAATGACTGAGTGGGTATTCAAATGGGAGACCAATGGTTACAAGACTGCCAAGCGAAAACTAGTCGAAAATGCGCAACTGTTTCAGGAGTTGCACGCGCTTATTGGAGACCTGAATACATCTAATGTCGAGGTGCTGTTCTGGCGAGTGCCTCGGGAGATGAACAAGGAAGCCGACGAGTTGGCCAATCAGGCGTTCAACAGCCGTTCATAAAGGACTACTCGTCAGTCAATCGCTTTCGTCATCACGTTGAGAGTCACTTTAGTTCTCCAGTGGATGGTCGCGTATGATAATAGTATTGGTAGAGACTTCCGGGCACTACCCTGTGAGGAACAAACAGTACAAAAATAGGTCAAGTTCGCTATCCCCTCGTCTGATGAAACACTGTGCTCAGTCCATGAAATGAGCTAGGGTGTACGGGATTGGGGGCGCAACGCAGATGCAGGTCGAGGCTTAGCTGAGGTTCGTCCAGCATGAGCTTCTTGATGTGGTCTTCGTGTAAAAGGTACCGTCGCTTGCATATGAACTCAACTATGGAGTCACGCATCTCTCTCGCATTATCCGAAACAGCATCATCTGATCCATATGCTTCCCGCGCTGCTTTAACGAAGTGATCAGTCTTCTCAAAATGATGGGCTGCTGCCTCGAACTTGGCCACCGATAGAGATTTTAGAGGATGTATGCCATACTTGTCTGCCATAGCGAATATTCTGACATGGGTAATTAGGTCAGAGCCATCAAGGCTCATGACATCTTCCGTGGAGTTGCAGGCATCTTCTTTGTACATCATTCCGGTGTCGACTTTCGCGTCTCGGGCGTGGCCCGGGATTTCATAGTCCCAACGGTAGAAGTACTGTACAACGCAATCCACGGTTCGGGTATCGCGATTAGCCTCGAACGCGAAAGAGGGTGATTCGCCAAAAAATTGACCATTTGGCGCCCGGTTCTTGCCATTTCGGGTGTGGATGTTCTGGATGTACGCCGAATGATAGAAAACAATAGCGCGGTGAGCATTATAGATCTTGCTGCCCTTGGAGAGGCGGAGATCAGAATAGTTGCCAGTCTCTAAAAGCCTTGTTTGTGCGATTCAGATACATTATACTTGTCGATCAAAAAGGCTGATGTGACCTACTCACTGCACCATTTCTTCCATTCCTCTGTTTGTTCCTTTGTATCTGTGTCGTGCTTGGGAATCATCATGGAGGCATTCGTTTCCTGAAGATGATACGGGACCGTTGTAAGATATCACCCAGATTATTATTATCTTAAGCGCTCGAGTTTGGTTGATCAGGCTGATGTTCAGGCGGCGCGTATTAGACGTGTATCAAGGCGCGGGGCTTGCTTGGCTCAAGGGCTTAGGCACCAAGGCCACCATGCATGATACGTGCAGCATGATGTCTCGCAACCCCCGCACCGTTGAGACAGCCAACGTAGAGATTACGATCTATCCAACTACCTTGCGGTCGAAAAGAACACTCCTTCTTAGTCCCAGCTGGTAGATAACACACATCTCTAGGTCTACTATATGCTAGAGGAACGTCTTATTCTAACGAACTCACACCATGACCGTATCATCGTGCGACAGGCCCGTGCTCTACTGCGGCTGCACTACAAGAGAACCAAACATTGACAGTATCTCCGCCAATCCGACATGCAACTCGTGCCAGGAACGGTTACCTGACGACAAGGCCATTTATATGGTACTAAAAAATCACGTTAGTGGTCTATCTTACTTGGTCGGCAGGGGAAGTAAGAGTAAGAGGTATCAACGTAAGATGAAGGGCCGTAGCGGAAACATCATGGATGGCATCGAAAGCGATCCGTATCCAGAAGATGTACAGAAGCTGCACGATAAGTATGGTTTCGAGGTGGTTCGTTCTTCAGCCAGGGTTCTCGTGAACAGCAGTCCGTTGACGATGCGTTCTGAGTATTCTTCTTACGACTGGTATGGTCTCGCAACACCTTCTGTAGAAGTTGATAGCGAGGTGCCCGCTGAGGCTACCTGGGTGCCAGAACCGACGCCAGCATCGGAAAGGGCGCCATCACCATATGACTGTACCCCGGAAGTGGATGTCGGCCCGGAAGACAACCGACCAACAGAATCTGATGGCTATGCAGAGCCCAAGGCTATTATAGGAGAGAAATACGTGGATGCTCCAGATGAAGTGCAGGAGAAGCCTTGCGATGACGATTTGTCTCTGCCTCATGATGGCGATGGGTACGACAAGGATAAGGCGCAGGAGGGCGCTACCAAGCCTGGAGACTCGAAAGGGGACAGGGACATCCACCATGAGCAGGAGTCTCCTGACAAAGTGGATAGTTACGCGCCCTATCGTAATCGATACGAAGACAAAAAGGGGCTGGTGAGCGTACAGCTGGGTATCCAGTACGAGCTCATGGTACAGCTACAGAGATACATCGAAAGAGCCTGTTATGCATTTGGAAGTGGAGAAATCCCAGAGACTCTGACACAAAACGGATGGGACTGCGATGAAGCAGTAACGCTGGATCGTTGGATGAGAGAGTTCCTCGCTCGACCTGAAATCTTTGACGTGGGAGGCAGCGTTGAGAGTCTACCGTCATTATTTCAGAGGCTGCGTGAGATTCAAGCAGTCAATCTCAGTCGCAAACGCCTGACTTCTGACGAGATACACGAGTTTCTCAGTGACGCATGCGCACTTATGGATGTGCTGAATGTCAGTGGCTATAAGGAGATCCTTAAGAAGCTCGAATTGAGGGTTGGGAAGCTGTTAGTTGATTTCGCCGTCAGGTACGAATCATTTCGGCAGAGACGAGATGAAAAGTTGAAGCAAGTAAAAAGCGAGCGGGCGAGGCTGGACATGCTAGAGAGGACGATTCTCGCAGAAATGGAAGATGACATGGAAGGAAATCAGAGTATAGTCAAGCGGGAGATTCGAATTGCATTAGACAAAACGGCGGCGAAATTTGAAACAGATATAGAGTGGGAGGAAGATAGAGGAGAGTGAGTCGGGGTAACGCGGACGTCCGTGATCGCAAGTTAGCAATTTCGGGTCTGTGAGTTGGCGTGGTGGTCGCGCGAAAGGTTTCAGGTAAAAGCTGAAAGCATAAGCAGAATCATACCGTTATTTCTATCTTGCTTTACTCCAGTGACGAAATCTAAATGAAGTTTTCTCCAGGTCTATGAAGTTTCGGGGCTTTAAGATTTCGCGTCGTACACATTATCCATCAATTGTATTTGAGGTTTTAACGTGGACAATAGGGTAAGCGACAATCGCACGGCTTTGGGTTATTAAAGTTTCGGCGGGGTTGCAGTGATTACAGGGGCAATAGGAGGAAGTTGGGGCCGGAATGGGCGCTGTAGACAGGGGTCATCAGGGGTCATAAAACCAGAGGATCCCCCGTAATCTAGGGCCAGCGATTTCTCCACTTTCAACCACATATGCCGACACTTTCAATGATATGGCGGATATGGCCCGCGACGACGAGCGACGACGAGCGACGGCGACGCGCGGCTAGCGACAAGTCGAATACGCACGAAGCAGCCAATTAGGAGATGAATAGGGCGATAAAAAATGATGGAAAGGAAGAAATCGACAAAAGTAGCGATGAAAGCATCAACGAATCATAAGGATGATGGCCTAAGTGACTCGGAGGCGGTCCTATCTCAACGACGACGCGATACGGTGGGCTACGCGATCAGATACGTCAACCTGATAAGGGATTAGTGTCTAGTATGGAGAGTCATTGATCCAGAGCATGCTGAGTCGGTCATTCTCATCGTCATCATCATCATCATTTCCTAACTGCTCATCATCCGGAGTCTTGGCCAGTGGGATTCCCAACAGCAAGGGTCAAGGATACCGTCACAACGTGCGCACTTGGCTGGGCTCTGGTCGCGGCTTCTATCCAACGCCAGAGAGTACTGTGGCTACTAGAAGGGCAGGCTGCCAGTTGTGTGTGGTTGGATATAGGTGCAAGGCGTACGTCTGCGTGCCACCTTGACAGAGAGCTTCGGCCTTTAGTCTTGGTTGGCCTGGGAAGTATTGGTGGCAAGAAACAGGGGGAGGGGGTTTGACGGGTAACGCTAATCCTAACGCAAAACGTTAAATTTTCGTTTGAGCTGGGAAGTCGAGAGGGTTGCGGTTGCTGAAGAGGGTTAGGCAAGGGACAGAGGCGTAACGCTAAGCCTGAGCCAAAACCCTAGGGTTTTGTTTGACCTGGAAGGTTGAGAGGGTTACTCATGGATATGGGGGTAAAGGTTAGCCAAAAAATTCGTGAGTTCAGGGTACACTTTTCTCAGAATACGATAATATCTTATACCCATAACCTCAAGTAGACCATTTAAAGCTAGTTAAAGGTTTCCCGGACTTAATAGCTATTTTCTGGAATTACTTATGGAGTTTTACAATGTAATGATGGAAATGATGTTGATGGTCGTGATGCTCCACCTAGAAGTCTTGGCTCACATTTAATTCAATTGGGTTTAGCGCGGGATCGGCCTGGGAGTCTTGGCTCACATTTAATTCAATTGGGTTTAGCGCGGAAAGTCAACCACTGGAATCTGCCTTTTAATCTTGGATGACGTCTAGATAGCTTTACCAACATGATTCATGATGCAACGAGTATAACAATTCAGCATACCAGCTCCACGACATATTAATATATATAATCAGTATACCGTGTAATAAATGCATGATCATAATACTGCTCACGAGAGACGCGCACTGTAAACCTTTTCCTCACAATAGCATCGTCACATATGCAGTAGACTCGAAAACCAGTTGACTACTGACAAATGTCTTGTTCCCAATTCTCCCTTTTTTATCTACCAGGCCTCTGAGCAGATTGATATTGCAAGAAACTCTTTTTTTTTAATTTCTTGGCCTATGCGGACCAGTTTACACTGTAACTGCCGAAAAAGAAAAAAAGAAAATAATAATAATAATAAGGTTTAATTGCCATGCAGGGGACGGCAAGCAACAATTGCGTCGCGTCACTGAAACGCGTGAAAGCCTACCATGATGCTAATAAGGTGACGAGAACAACCACTTCGGCCAGGTTGTATATGAAAGACGATGTCTCAAGCCGCGCCAAAGCGTCGAGGCCGCCCCGCGAGGAAAGTCCCACAAACGGAAGAAGAACGGCTCGCCTCGCAACGCGCGCGATCGCAAAGGTACTACCGACGACAGCACGAGCAGTCCGTTGACTCCCACCGCGTTGCCGTTGGATCGCAGAATGCGGAGTTTGTGTATCACTACCAACCCCATCCGCCTGCCTTACCATCGACTACGAACCCCGTTGTCGGCCTCCACTTGGAGCCGCATCTTCACATACCAACACCTTTAGAGCAAGATGTAGTAGCCGAGCCCACTTGTACCGACGCGCCGGGTGAGGCGGACACGGACCCAACAGCGGCACCAACGTCGTGGAATCCACCGGTCTGGAACCATCACGAAAATTCACGGGTCGCACGGTCGAGTTTAGATGATAATACATCCGAAGATGACTACAATCCATTATTCGAGGACTCTCAGATACAACTCGAGCTTGTCTCACAAGGACAAGACAATACAGGAGATGGCTACGATGCGGTCATTGATAGGGGCGAAGCCGATTCTCCGCAGCTCGAGGCTCGAGATGAAGAACTGCAGGATCTAGTTGATAAGGTCCAGCAGTTGCTCATCACGACGTCGTTAGACAGAGAGGCAACAAGGAGGGATAGTGGTAATGGCCTGGCAGAAAGTTTGTGAATCTATAGTTCAAGCGTGGCTCTGTCTTGATATAGAGGTACTGACGCGGCTTACCAGATACCATCGAATCACCAGTAACTTCCGGCTCAGCGTTTTTGCAAGACGATGCGAGATCTTCGACTCCACAATCTCAAGGCTCTGCTCGGTTATCACGTAGATCTGATGAAGCCCAGGGACGAAGCCATGCGACATCATCATCTGCAACGCCGTCATCACAGTTACGAAAGGCAAGCTTGTTGGATAATTGGGTGCGGCGGCCTTGTACTCGCTCACCAGACGGCTCTTCCAGTGGAGTAAGCTCACAAGCGTACGACTGCGACGGATTCCTTCTACCATCGGCCACGGGTGTGCAAAGGTTCAGGCGGGAACACTCGGGCTTTGTCGATCGCTCTAGTGCTGTATCGCCATCATCCTCAACGCCCAGAGGATTTGGAGTAGAATGGATCTATCACGGGCTCTACTCGTGGAACCTCCGTCGTCGGCTGGAACGGGAAGACTACCTTACCACTGATGACGTTCTCTGCGGCATGCGGCTGGCTATTGAGCTGAGCGGCTGTCAGGACGTCACGACGCTCGCACGCACCATCCATCTTGGTGAGCCTCAGAACAACTCTATCCAGCTGAGCCAGGCTGAGATCGAAGATATAAGACGGCATGACGCCACAATACTGTCGATCTTTCGTCCAGGTATCGAGAATGGGGTCGGTCACTGGTCACTTGCCATCTATCAGCCAGCACGGCCGCATTTCTTCTTCTGCGATTCACTTGGAAGTCGTGATGACTGCTACCATTCTGCGCTTCGAGACATCCACGGCTCGGTACTTCCAGACTCTGCGCCCGCATCCATTTGCGATGTGCCAATCACTCGACAAGTAAATGGCTGGACATGCGGTATCATAGTCGTGGAATGTGTCCGACGATTTCTGGCCGCACGAGAGCAGTATTATAGCGAGGATTTAATGATAGAAGACCAGCCCGGGATACTCGACTGGACACAGCAGGAGCCGTATTTGTCTGAGATACAAGACCCAGACTTGCGAGAGATTGGTGCTATATCGTACTGGATCGAGGTGATATCGCAATATTTAGGCGCAACATCAAATCACAGTGCCACCTCCGTCGGCAGCAGAAGGAGTAGTAGTAATGATGCAGATACCATCCCAGAGCCGGCTGACCCTGCGCTGCTCCTCTTCCAAGAGTGGAGCAGACCGGTAGGATGTACGTCCCGGCAACATGAAGAGGACCACTCCTCCCAGCTGGCGGATGCAACCACAAAGCGAGGCGTCTCCCCAAACTGTTCTTCTCTGTTGGATATTGCAAAGAGGTTAGAGGGTGTGACTGGGGAGGATGGCACAAATGATAATGGGCCATTACCTTACGTCCTAGACCCGGCAAAGGATCTCATGAGGCCCGGCATGCGGGAGTCCTCATCGGACGCTGGCCCAACACGCTATAGCGGACCCTGCAAAGCCGCCATGGAAGGCTTGGTAGAGGGTGAACAAGATCCGCCCTATCTCTGCATGCATTCCAACCACTGCGCTCGACGACTAGAGGATGACTGTATATCATCGTCCTACGACATTGATAGCCTTTGCAGCTTTCCCACCTCCCTTGGCGTGGCCCGGATGGGGATTCAATGGTACACTCAGTCACATGTCACGCTCAACCTGGTTGACAATGTCCATCTGAGCATGGAGATCCCGGGCACGCGTGAGCAAGATGGTACAGTGACGATCCAGCCTCTCCACAATGTCCCCAACTACTGCCTCGGACGTGTCATTGGCCTTGCGGATACTTTCATCTGGGCCTTCTTCCCTGCACTCTTCTCGGGCAAGCTCTCCGATCCGTATAGCCAAACCTGTATTCCCAGGAAGAACTTTGTGCACTGGTATGAGGAAGTGATGCTGCCCGCCATACAAGCTGTTATCGATGACAACAACATACTTCAGTACATCCCAAAGACACATGCCATCGCGTCTTCGGACTGCAGTGCGCCCCGGGAAGCGTTAGCAGCTCTGGAGGTGGCGGAGGGAGAGGAGGCCGATATGGAAGAAGAACTGGGTGGATTTAACGGAGCGAAAAGACGAGACGGTGCAGCCGCACTGCCGGGGTCACGACGCAAGCACTTCTACGTCACGCTTCAGCCCCGCTACCTCGCAGCTTTATGGGAGGAGATATATTCCAGAGCTTCTCCCTGGCCGGAATATGCAGGACTGCGACTCTACATGGCTGCTAAGAACACTAAATTGACGTGGATGCGGCCCACGTTCGAGTCGGCACTTGCGGAGTGGCAACACCACTGGAAATCTGCGGTTGACGAGTCGTACATTGATCCGGAAGTCACCTACATTGACATTGGCCGACAGATGACGCCGGCCGATACAGGACCACATGGACGCGTGCTTCTTTGGCGCCGTTGCTGCATGGACAGGCTCTGGCGTCGTCGGCTACAGTGGAGCCGGATCCAAAATCGGCTGTATCACCGTGAGGAAGACGCTTGCAAGGACGACTCAGGCAAACGCCAGGCTCCACCAATTCGCAGGACGACCTATCCATTTGTCACTCTCCGCGATGCGAGAGATATGACCATCACTCCTAGCTCATCAAGCTGGGAACTTCGAAATGGTCTTGTGTATAGCCAGTTCTACAACCTCATCAAAGTTCCCTTTGACGCAGCTAAGCAGTACCCATTCCAGAACCGCCATACCGAGAGCATGGCGCTAGATCCATCGTACCTCAGAGACCAACGTAACTCCACACGAGGGGCACATGCGCACCAGTCCCGAGTACAATGTGCCTACCGTCTGAGCAAGCTCCGTATTCATCGCAACGTTCCCGCTATCGACCAGGATGATGATGATGATGAGATGCAACATGAGGGATCAGCACATCATCCTTTCACATATGGTATACGTGCAGAGGATAGGGATATCACTGGCCCTTCTACGGCGCATCACTGAGTTGTTCTCATCTAGCCCCTCGCAAGATAGGTCTAGCGATGGTGAAGATGAAGAGAGGGACCATCCATTCTTCTCCGTTTCTTCTCAAACGATGGCCCGTTTTCTCCGTGCTAGCGTCAATCGATATTGTTTTCTCTTCGAGTATATAAAGTCGCAGACCGGCTTGAAATATTCACTTCCCGAGACTGTTGTCATGGCAGCAGCGCTTCGTGGACTTCGGTTCAGCTACGATTGCTCCCTCATCGCGAAAGAATCGGTACTCTGGGGAGATAGATGGATGTCGACGCAGCGCGTAAGGGTTGAGGGTGGAGAGGCGCGGATCGTCAAGGCAGAGCGAGAAGGGCTAGGCCTGAACAAGACGTCTACGTCGCACGGCTTTGGCTGGTGGCTACCAGGGAAGTTTGACTGGAGTACCTGGCGGTTCACTTCCGATGTTGGCGATCGACTCGCCGTGGGCAACGACCTCCTACGCCAGGATTACAAGCGTCAATGGAGAGTCCTCAAGGATATTCGAGACGTTCACGTTCGCATGTGGCAAGCCCAGAGTTGGTTAGGGCGATATCGAGTGCAGGACGACGCGGCGGCGAAGAGACTGTGGCTTGAATACTTGCACTCTACAGTCATCGAGCTCTTTCAGCGGGATGTCTGGCGTGTAGCCTTGAGGAGCGTGAGCTGGAAGACAGGCTCCGATGTCACCGATGAGGCATCGATGAGGTATCCCGAGTCTAGCCCACCGAGCTTCTGCTATGATACGTTATCGGATCTGTTTCACGACCGTCAACATGATACGAGCCACACGAGACCACACCTCGTCGCTGGCAATAAGATACGTTCGACCAGTATGAAGGACCTTTTCGATGACCTGTTCTCACCGAGCTCTACCGGCACGACCATGAAGCGTCGTAGAGGGTGGGCTTCGCTGCCCTATCGTATCGCGACTCGTCGAAGCATCGAGCTCGTGGAGATGGTGCTTGGGGCGGCGGCCGCAACACAGTGGTACGCACAGCTTAGGCGAATTGTGCTATTGACACATTGGATTCTGCCCTGGCCGTCAGACACAGAGCTTCTAACGACGACAAAAGAAAGTAGGGCTACCAATCTCAAACGCCGGCTTACTTGGGCCTCGGTTGTCCACATCACTCCATCTTCCAAGTCTACAGGGCACGTTGAGCCTGCTGTACCGACGCGAAAGGTCAACGACGCAGACCGTCAGGTCTCCACTCAAGACGATCTATCGCAACTACTGTCAGAAGTATGCAGGCGTCGGTTCGGGGATAAAGGCTGGGCAAGTAGTGCAGACAATGCAAAACCGTGCTACCACTGGTCTACAGGAGACTTGATCAGCATCACGCGCAACTGTATTGGAATTGATACGCTTCGACTTGGCCGTGCTGTTGGGGCATATAATAGAGGTTGTATCTTTCCCGTAGTAGAGAACGGCCATCCGCCCCAATTACGGATGGTCACGCGTATTCGAGATAAAACCCTAGACGAGCTCAGCCAAGTTTTCAGCGAGCTACTGGAGGTTAGCAACGTTCATCCTAGCTCTCCAGGGGGAAGCATCACACCCGAAATTGGACAGTCTCGCGTATCATTTTCGCGTTCCGCGACATGGCAAGCTGAGCAAGAAGCTCCAAGAGTTCCAGCAGCACAGTCACGAGGATTCCGTTATCTACAACTGCTAGCTAGGAAACGTCCACGAACAGCGGAGGAGCGGGAAAGACTCCGGAGACATTTCCGACGACGTAACTATATACGAGCTGGTAAGGTTGTCGTCGGTACGGATTCGATCCATTCCGACGATACGGGTTCGAGCGCGCAGACAGAAGAGACGGACCAGTCGTGGAGACCACAGAAACGTTTGAGAAAGGCAGTCAGAGACCAGATGATAGTCAGGCTAGAGTAATGTAGCAATCAGTGAATATCAGTCAAAGCGAACAGAGGGCTTCTCCATGATGGATAGCGCAGTAGGTACCTTCCATCCTTATGGCGAAGATAACACTAGTTTGAGCTGCACTGTCGAACTAGACGGGGGTGAGCGGCATGAATGTATGCAGAGCGTACATGATGGGGTGAGAACTATGGGTGCAGTACGATGTATTTTCTTGCGTAATTTTAAGGCTACCTTTGTAGCGCACACGTGCATAAAGTTATGATCGCAGCTGCCGACGGATAGAAAAAAAGCAAGTCGTTAGGTCCCAAAATCCGGACAAGGTTTATTGTTCAGGTGGAATAAGTGGCCAAGGCTTGATAGGAAATTACGCAACTTTGGCCGGCATTATACCTGGACCTATTTTTAAGACCGATATCATACTCGACTCAGAAATTCTATAATGCGCACTAGTTAAAGAAAAGAAATCTACATAATACTAAATACTAGATGGCCTCAGTCAAAAGGATGCTTTACGGCAGTTGCAGTATAAAATACGCAGCGACTTGGAATGGGTGTATGGTATAGGGTAGTTAGCTGGTGTCGAAAAATGAGGCAGCATGGACCTTCATGATGAGACTTGGAAAAAACTACATCGCGACTCTAGCATTATCATCGCGACTCTAATATGTATTTTTTAACGTAAGATGCAGTAATCCTTAGGTAGGTATGCTAAACAGTACAAGCCGAAAACATACTTCAGTACATTTCCCCACGGTATTTCATGCCACGACGAGTTCCTTCTTCTTCAAGCCGACTCAGCAATCTCTTTTTTGCGCCGGGACTGGATGCATCTTCCTTCAAGATAAAAGGCACAGCGATTTCCTCAATGAGGTTACAAAACCTATGAATATCGTCCGTTTTAATGTCCCGTTTTGAACGACAGACGAAAATAATGCTTCCCTGGTGAAGGTGACGTCGGTAATCAGGCGAGTGAACCCATTCTCCACCTTTGACAGAAGTTGTCATC